>NC_079149.1:128789277-129089691 GCF_945859685.1 Eupeodes corollae
CGATTTACAGTCGTAACTGATCACCACTCTTTGGTCTGGTTAAGCAACCTTAAGGATCCGCAGGGTAGATTAGCTCGTTGGGCCATTCGGCTCCAACAATTTGATTTCAAGATCATCCATAGAAAGGGGAAAGAACAGGTCGTTCCTGATATGTTGTCGCGAGGAGTTCCAGAAGTAGCTGGTGTCTCTGAAGCGGATTCGGACCCTTGGGTGATTAATATGAAATCGCAGGTAGAAAAGAGCCCGTTAGAATACCCATCTTGGCGAGTCGAGAATGGGCGGCTCTATAAACATGTCAGGTTGAACCATATAGTCGTTCATAATAGTGGTGAGGAGTGGAAGTTAGTGTTAGGGAAAAGTGATAGGACGAGAATTCTTAACGAGTGCCATGATGCTCCGCTTTCAGGACACATGGGGGTTAAGAAAACTTTTGCTAGGGTAGCAGACAAATATTACTGGCCCAAAATGAGGAGTGATATAACGAGGTATGTTAGGAGTTGTAAAATTTGTCAAAGCGTGAAACCGGTGAACGAAAAACCAGCTGGTCTAATGACCGAACGAGTCGGTAATTCCCAACCGTGGGAAATGATTTGCGTGGACTTGGTGGGTCCATTACCAAAATCGTCGCGAGGATTCGTTTACATTTTAACGGTCGTCGATTATTTCACTAAATTCCCCTTGTTGTTCGCGTTACGGTCCGCAACGGCAAAAGCGGTATGTCGGGAGTTGGAAGAAAACGTGTTTCTTCTTTTCGGTATTCCTAAGTGGATCGTCTGTGACAACGGTCCCCAGTTCCGTGGCAAGGAACTGAAAACGCTTAGCGAAGCGTACGGGTCACAACTTCGGTTTACGGCGAATTATCACCCGCAAGCGAATCCGGCGGAACGGATAAACCAAATCATAAAGACTACGCTCCGAGCGTATGTTTCGGAAAACCAGCGGAGTTGGGATTCGCAACTGGCAAAAGTGGCCTGTGCAATCCGAACTTCGCAACATGAGGTTTTAGGTGTGTCGCCATACTTCTCAAATTTCGGTAGGAACTTGGCAACTAGTGGCCATGATGTAGGAATTAGGGATAGCGATAGGGAGCCAGATATAACGAAAATTGATGGGCAGTTTCGGAAACTGAGAGAGGATATAGCTAGGAAGTTGGAAGCAGCGGGAAAGAAGGCTGCTAAGACTTATAATTTACGTAGGAGGGACGCGCAATATCACACGGGTGATCTCGTTTGGCGTAGGAACTTCGCGCTGTCCGATGCAGCAAATTATTTCGCGGCGAAGTTGGCGACGAAATTTGTAGGACCTTTCAAGGTCAGCAAGAGAATGTCACCTTGGACATATCTCCTAATAGATGATTGCGGTAAAGAGCGAGGAACGTGGCATGTTAAGGACTTAAAACCGTTTGTTGATGTTTGAGTCAAGTCCCTTTTGTAGAAGTTTTTTGTTGTTCATTGTCATTTTTGTCTAATTTTAATGTGCCACATTAATGATTTTTTTTTCTTTTTTCTTTTAAATGTAATGATGGTTATCCTTTGTTGTTGTTGTCTACCCCCGGCTGAGCCTTAAGAAATGGTTTGCTTTTATTGAAAAGTAAACACATTTCTTGGGAGGTAAGGGTGGGATTTGTTACGGTAAATTTTACCGCAACAAAAACCAGCCTTTAGCTGTTTTCTTTTTCCCGTTGTGGCTGCAAAATATCGGCAAAGTTGAGGGCAACCATGGTCTCATCAACCACAGGTGTACCTAGCCTTTATTTTGCAAAAGCAACAAAAACAGGTGATCGAGTTCGAGAACGAGTTCTTTCGACAAGGTCGAAAATGCCGGCGGATGAGCCGAAGAAGTATGCGGTCAGGCGGACCCTACTTAACAACAACAACAATGTATTTTTATTTTAACCATTCTTACTTTAACGTAGATTTAATAATAATATAACATTTAATCGTTTATGTAAAAAATGGGTTTTTAACGCCGCGTTTTTAAAGTCGATTAATTTAATTTTTGGTACGAAATTCACACCTCGAACCTCGCGCGATATTAATAGTAATAGGAAAATGCCTAGTTTAGACTTCTTCTCGATTTTTGTTTTTCTTTACACTTTCTCGAGAAATAAGAATAGTTGGGAAGGGGTCTGAACTCGCCATTATGTTTCGGCAAGTTTTGGAAACTCATCCAACAACTTGTTGAAACCGTGATTGTGTGTGTGGAAGTAAAGTTTCGCTGAGAGTCAACAACGGTGGCTTTCCTGATGAGCGTAAAGCTTCCAGGAAGCCGCGATACCGTGACCGACAATCACGAAAACGGATGCTTGTGTTGTATGAATGTGTGTGTGTCTGGAATGGTCGAGGGAGGAAGAATAAGTTTTTAAATTAGCTTGGAAGGCACTCTAAAAAGAGCCTTTCAAGCGACAAGAAAAAGAAGAGGAAAAAGTTCGAGGAATTTTCAAGAAGAAAAGAAAAATTGAGAAGAAGCATAGGAAATCTAAAGGTCGAGGAAATTAAAAAGGAAAATTAAAGATTCGAGGATCGAGTTGTGAAGAGTGTGGAAAAAGAGGAAAATAGGAAAGGAGACAAAGGAAAAGATAAGTAGTTCATTTCTTTTGTTTAGTTGTTCGGTTCGTCGATATATATATATATACGTATATAAACGCGTCCGGTGTTAAAACCCCATTTTCTTTTTTTTTAGTTTGTTTTTTTAATTATTTCAATTTTTGTAATTTTCATTTTTTTTATTTTGAAAACATTTTGGGTTTTAATCCAGGGATCTTCAATCCCACGGTTTCCCAAAGAAATAAATTTATAAGTCAAAAGTCAAACGTTTATCATTTTTTTTTATTCGCTTCACTCATCATAAGAGTTTTGGAATTTTCTTCTTCGGTTTGTAAAAAAAAAAATTCCTGGCGCCCACTTTTATTGCAACGTACCCCACTGTAGGTACTTGTAATAACATAATTTCAAATTATAACAATTTGATTGATTTTATAAATCAATCAACATTGTTCTAATTAACATAAATAAATTCTTCCAAACGAACCCAGCCCAGCTGAGCAGCCGCGGGTACAGCTTCGTCAACGAGCTGTATTGTTGCCCTTTTTTCGTTCTCTTCTTTGTGTCGCATTCGTACTCGGTTGAGTGCGAGTTGCATCGTCGTTCGTCGCTACGCAGCCGCCGTCGTCAGTTGAGTTTGTTTCGGTTTATTTTGTTGTGATAATTTGTTTCGATTTGTTAATATTATATTAATTATAATTAATAATAATAGTTATAAAAGAAAAAAAAAAGTGTAACAATATATACCTCCAAGTTCTCCTAGCAACGGTTATGAAAACTTAATTAATTGCATAGACGAAATAAACGATCAAATAGAGCCACAAGACGAGTAACTAGTCTTAGGCGATTTCAATCTTCCAAACTTGATCTGGACTAAACAGACGCCTCTACCAACGAATTCTTGACAATTGGCGGTCTTTCCTCATGTGGACTAAGCCAATTTAATGGGATTGCCTACAATTTCAACAAAATATTATACCTTATATTCTTCTCGCACACACTCAATGCTGATATTGCTCTAAACTCATCGAATACCCTACTTGTCGAAGAAGACCGACATCACCCAGCATTAGACCTATCTTTTTATTTGAAAGTATGTAATGTTTCCAATTGCTCCAAAGAAAATCTTTAGCTTTGGTTTGCGGTTTGGAGGTTTTAAGGCGTTTAATCAAAGGCAGAATTGGTGTTTTTTCAGACTCTTGGCTTTTTTAAGTAATATCATGTCTAATTTAGTGCATCTTGTGGATTTCTGAATGTGCTCAAGAACTTTAAAAAAAGTCCTCCAGTCATCAAACCACTCGTTGGGATGTTAGCGTAACCAACGTTACCAGTTGTGGCTCCATCAAGCATTGTGTCTTAAAATGTAGCCCGCCAAAATATGAACACGGGAGGTATAGTGTTTGCCAATTGCACTTACAACAGCACCCATAGTAATTAATTGGCCCTCTCAGCAGAAACAGATTGTCTAACCTGTTTTTGCCTTTTTGTAAAATGACGTTTGGAGCTTGAACTACTGTAGTGACCCCGGTTTCATCCAAATTGAAAATCCGATCAGCTGTAAAGTTAAACTTGCCGAGTGCTCTCTCATAATTTGAATTAAATTCTTCAAGATTTTTCTGGTTAAAACTAGTAGCCCTTGACAAACTTGTATTCTCTGGTTTTCGTATTGAAAGCGTTAAGTGACGCTTCATAAAGCCATAAATCCATTCAATTCCAGCCATTTGATTTTCAAAAGCTAATACTCGAGCTTGAATCTTGCTCAGTCAGTAATTGATCTTCGAGCTTCGTATCAAATATTTTTCAAGCATCTTTTCTTTACCATCAGTAAAAACTTGTTTTGTTGAATATTTGCTTGAAAATTTTAAGTTTTGTGGCTCCTTGTTGCTTGTTAACTTTTTAATAGTGAAGTGAAGGCAGCAGCAGACAAGTAATTGAAACATTGAACCCATTTATTGACTAAAATAGAGTGAAAGATCTAAAAATATGTGGAAGAAACTGATCGGGCAGTTTTGAACATGTTCAATCGTGCCCCAAACACACTTGTTCAAATCTGCTCCAACTGTTTCAAAGCCATAAAATGTTGAATAACTACTTTATTAAAACATAGAAATTTAAAAACTCACCGTAAATTGGTTCCAAATTTATTTACTGTTAATAAAAAGTACCTATTTCCTGGTTTTATATAGCGCACTAAAATTTGTACACACCCTTACAACTAAAAAGCCAAATATAACGCACAAGCACTAAAAAACCACCTTCCACCTATAAATCTGAAAGCCGACTGAAAAAAGCAGGGAACGTCAATGACGTTTAAGGATACATTGTTGCCAGTTTAAAATAATGAATTACTTTTGAAAAACAGTAATAAACTAAAATTGTATAAGCAGTGTTCAAATGTGCCACGTGTTCAAATGTGCCCCACTCTCCCCTACCAGAAGGTAGCCACTTAGGACCTTTACTGTTTATTTTGTACGTTAACGACCTACCTTCTAACGTATTGACTCACTTGACGACTGTTTACTCCTACAAGATGATAGTAGAATAGTTTTTGAGAATGGAGTCTTATAAATAAGCTTATAATAAACATAGACAAATGTAAATCATGTGTTTTACACGCAAACAAAATGTTTTGACTTTCAATCATCAATTAGACTCTTCTTATTTGACTAAACTCTCTACTTTCTCTGACCTTGGTATTTTTCTTGACCTAAAATTAACTTTTACAAAAATCACTATGACTATGTATATTATTAAAAAAGCAAACAAGACACTCGTAATTATAAAACGGTTTTCACATGATTTTCGCCACCCTTATATTCTTAAACTTCTTTATATAAAATTTGTAAGACCAATATTGGAATATGGCTGCATAATATGGGCTCCCTTTTATTCAATCCATATAAACAGAATATAAGGAGTACAAAGAAGATTCATGCGCTTCTGCCCCCGTTTCTTCCCATGGTCCAATAGACTTCAACTTCCACCGTACAATCATAGGCTCACGCTTACAAATCTTCCATCGCTTTCTAAACACAGAGAGTACATTCAGCTGTGCTTTATTATAAAATTAATCAATGGGTCAGTCATATCACCATCAATTTTGGAACAAGTAAACTTTATTTATGGCTTCAAGTATAAGAAGATAAGTTCCTTTACGTCCTACATCAAGCAGATCGAACTATGGTAAAAACAGTCCCATCAACCAATTGATTTCAGTTTACAACAAGTATTCCTTTTTGCTATATTCCTTAAGCGATGATTTTAAAAGTAAAATATTTAAAGTACATTTTTTCAACACTTCAGTTTAACTTCTTTTTTGCAAATTGCTTAAACATTGTAAATCTATAAATCTAAGAATAAATGTAATATTACTCTTAAGTTGTAACGTTAGTTTGTTTAACGAATTCAATAAATAAATAAATAAATTTAGCGCTAACGAGAATCTTAATCAATAAATGTTAAAAGTGAACACCGTTATTAATATGAGTTGGGAACATTTTTTAATAATAAAAACATTTTACACAGCACAAAATATAATTTTTTTGAAGCTGTATGTAGCCCAAGTCTGGAGTAAAGAAGTAGGAAACCGTAGAAAAATTGCTTAGGTTCTCCATAAAATGAAAATGGGTATAAGTATACCACCACTGTTCATAAGAACTTCAAAGTACAACTACAAGTGGACCACCATTTTGAAAGTGCTTTATACGCCAAACAATAGCCTACCAAAAAAAGCAGCTCTGAAAGCAAAGCAAGTAAGGGTGGTTCAAAGAGTGGAAAAAGACGGCTTAAGAAACTGGTATGGAGCTAGAAATCAATAAACTTAAATCATGGAAGTTACCTCTTTATGAACTTATCAGTCGTATAAATGCCTACGGGATCGTAGATCGCACGAAGAAATTGTATCTTGAAATGACTGAAGATGCTTCTAAAACGTATAGCAAACTAAATCCTTAACTACCTTAAAGCTACGTTGTTGTAAGTCCTTCCCTGATGACATGGCATGTAATTTGTTTTTCCCTCATTAACGGCTAAGTTCATTTTGTCGCCTCTATCTCATTATTCACAAAAGCCCCATTGACATCACTCTGAGTACTGGACAGACTTTTTTGAAGATACTGCATCTAGTGCTGAAGTGGACTTTCCTGCTCTAAAGCAACACTGATAAGGACCTACCAGGTTGTTGATGATGGGCTTTGGACGATCATATATTACGGGAAAGAAGATTTTGTATTCGATTTTGTGTTGGTGCAGTTTAAAAGCTTTTCTTTTTTCAGTATCGGGCAAAACAATACTGAGCTTCCATTCATGAACAGGCATGCTTCTGACAAACATATTTTACAGAGAAGTTGATGCATGGTCCTAACCAAATTATCTCCAGCGGCTCTGTTAGGCATCAACTTATATGGCAATCTTTACTTCTTCTAAGTCGGGAAGACAGGATTGCTGGCTTTCGTCGTCTATATTGAATGGATCATCCTCCCTGACAGCGGAATTTGGTTCGTCGTTGAATTTATAGTCTTCAGAAGGGGTCCATTCATATTCTGAGCATTGACTACCGTTCTACTATGATGTTTCCACTTTTGTCTTTGCAGCTTTCGGTTCGAGGCTTATACACTTGTAAATTTTGTTTCACCTGCTCATAAGACTTTCGAACTTCATTTCGGCTTCTGAAAGTCTCAACATCTTCGACCGCACGCTTCTCATGCTCAGGAATAGAGTTTTTTGTTCCCTCCATAAATTCGATATGCAATGTTTCAATAGATGGCGCTAAAGAAGATCTGTGTCGGTGTTGTGTTGTAGGCGTAACAATACAAAGATAAAGTTTAATAAATTTCAACTTTATTAATACAAATTATAACAAAAAAAAATATGTGTTGTTCTTGCAACACATTCTTCTTCTTTTTTCACTTCAGCGTAGGTATAAAAATATGCAATAAATCCTCAGCTCCATCTACAGCTTAGATCTTGAGTTATTTTTTTTTTGTTTAGTCAAATTACAGTAAAACAATAAATTATAAATTTAAGTAGTCTTTTGATTTACATGATGTGTAATATTGTCTTCTATGTTCCCGGCAATCTTCCTTCATCTTCGCTAATTGTGTAGTCTTTATTTCTCTGTGCTTGCAACATCCCATGGAACAAGGAATCTGGATTCTCGGCCAGTTCTCGAGGTATTCCCTGTTCAACAATTTCACCATGATCCAACACGATAATTCTATCCATGTTCTGAAGCCCACTTAAACGATGGGCAATAAATATTATTGTCGAACTCTTGAAGGAGTTTCTTAGAGCTATTTGAATGGCTGCTTCTGAATCAGAGTCGAGATTCGATGTTCCTTCATCAATGCAGACGACCTTGATATCAAAGAATCAGAAAATGAGATTTTACAGAGAAAAATTAACTGAAAACTAACCTTTGCATTTTTAAGCAACGCCCTTGTGAGACACAAAAGTTGCTTCTGTCCTGCTGACAAATTTGTTCCTCCTTTCTCGAGTCTTCCCTGCAGTCCACCTAAAGATTGTACTAGTGGTGTGGCCAGACAATTTGTAATTGCATTCCAAATCTCCGAATCAATGAATCTACTCCTTGGATCTAGATTCTCTCGCACAGTGCCTTCGAAGAGGAACGGTTCTTGAGGAATAATTCCAATTCGATCCCTTAGTTTTTTCAGAGGGAGAGTTTTCAAGTTCACACAATCCAGCGAAATCTCTCCTGAATTCAATGGAGCCACTCGTAGGAGAGCTGCGATAATCGAACTCTTGCCAGCACCAGTTCTCCCAACAATTGCTATCCTCTCGAACGCTGCCGTTCGAAAGCTTATATTCTCCAATGCTGGCGCTAGATGCTCTCGATATTTTAGTTGAACTTCTTTGAAGGACAACACACCCTGACTAGGCCATCCAAATGGTGGATCTGCACTCCCATTGGCATTGGGTTCCTCTTCCAGCTTCAAATACTGATCGACTCTCTCCACAGCGATCATTTCCTGTTCAGTCTCTGCCAAAGCATTGAGAACTCCACTCAAAAGCCCAGTGATTGAGAGAGCATAGGAAATTGCCAAACCCACCATTCCAGGGTTGGTGGTATGTGCTGATGTCATGGCTGCAAGGATACCCGCCCCACCAACTAACATAGCTCCCAACATCTGCAAACGAAGTCCCAACCATTGTTGAGCAGCCGCAGAGGTTAGTTGAGCTTTTATGCTCTCTTCGAGTTTCACATGGAAATCACGTTGAAACCGAGGACCAGCTCGCATCGTTCTGATTGTTGTGATCCCCTCGAGAGTCTCAGTGAAGTGGGTGTAGAGGGGAGAGAGGGCGTTGCTAGAAAGACGCTTAATATCTCTCGAAGCATAGCGATAGCGATATTGCAGACTCAAGTATATCGGAACCATTGGAACAACAACCAAACTAAGCCACGGCATGGCATATAAACTTATACAGAGAGCTCCTAAGAAACAAATGAAGATTGATGTTGTTTTGGGTAGAAAAAAAGACGTCATTTTCCTTACCTGTAAGTCCCACAACTTGGGCGAGTAGAATATTTAAAATAAACGGAAGAGAATCATCGATTGTGTAAGTATCCGAGGAGAATCTATTCAAGATTCGACCCACAGAAGTTATGTCAAAGAATTGGAATTTTGTCTGAAAATAGAAAACGAAATGGTATTGAAAATTAGAACATGGTTCGATATTCCGCCCTCTACCCCTTTCACTTACATAAAGAACTTTATTAAGAAGTTTGTCATGGATAATTTTAGCTGCTTTTATGCCCGCATAAGCAAACAAAAAAGCTCTAATCAATGTCAACATGGAATTTGTCAACGCCAGCGAGGCAAATATTCCCAAGTAATAACGATAGTCGTGCTCTGGAACAGGAATCGTTCCATTTCCGACAAGAGTCTCTGTTAGATTAGTTCCATTGATTGGTTTGATATTCGTATCAGTAACCCAATGAGCTAGCCAAGCATCTGAAACATTTCTCGAGAGTTGCATAAGAACTACGAATATGAGGACAGCAGTTCCTAAAGGACATGCCACAGCCCGCCAATAGCACGAAATAACATTCAATGATAGATTTCCATATTCTCGAGACTCCTTAGAAAGAAATAAGATTAAAGAAAAAGGATACAAAATGTACCAATATTTTTAGAAAATATAACAAACCTCCATCATGACACTATCAAGACTTTTTGTCTCTGCGTTGTTGTCGTTTAGAAGATCAACACTTGACATACGACTTCTAACTTGACTAAATGGCTCAATACCAATATCAACATCATCTTCGAGACTTAGATCAATACTTTCGGTCATGTAATCGCTTTTTGTCACTACACCGTTATCCACATGAAGAATCTAAGAAAAATCATAAAATAAATCATAGGATTTTTTAGGGTTGGCTCTTGACGAACCTGATTTGAATTGAAGAACAAAGTCTTATTGCTTGTGACGATGATCCTTGTTTTATCCTTTAACAATCCCAGGAGACAGTATTTTACCACATGATTCGCTACATGGGCGTCCAAAGATGACAGAACATCATCCAAGAGATAAACTATAAAACTATAAATATGAAAAAACAGAGTTGGAGAAGAACCTTAACCCGCATACTTTTTTTGTCCTGATAAACGGCTCTAGCCAAGGCAACTCTTGCCCGTTGACCACCTGACAGAGTCCTACCATTCTCCCCAACTCCAACTAGATCCCCACCCAGAGCCTCGAGGTCTTCACTCAGACCACAGGCAAATAGAACATTTTTGTACAGTTGTTCATCGAATACAGCTCCCCAGAGAATGTTATCTCGAATGGTTCCTCTCTGAAGCCAAGAAGTTTGTGGAACATACCCAAATCCTGTCAAATATAAGAGATTCAAGGTCCAGAAGCTCCAGCATCTAGTCAAAACAAAAGGAATACTTACCAGCAGTTAAGTCATGAACACAAACATATCCATCAATGCATTCTATGGCAGCAACAAGAGCTGAAACGAAAGTACTTTTTCCACCTCCCAACGGTCCTTCAATACAAATTAAGTCGCCCTAAACCCACATTTCTTGAAAAACCTCTATTTTCTCAGCGTTTTTATGTGACTCAACTTACCTTTTTCACATCGAGATTGACTTTCTTGAGACGAAATACAAAATTATCCTCATGTGGAGATCGACCTTGATCATATTCAAAAGTTGCATCTTTCAGCTGGAGAACAGTTGGCTTTTCATCGACTTTTTGCGGTGCAGAACCTTTGATCACAGGTTGATAATACGAAGAAAAGTCCAAATTTGGAAGCTAAACATGACAAGTGTGAGATTTTGTAAAGCTTTCGAGACTTTTTTCTTACATCAAAAAGTTCTTGTAAACGATTTACAGAAACCCAAGCTTCAACCAATCCATTTAGAACCCAGGGAAAAGCATTCAGTGGACCGATTAACATGTTCAAAAGAGCAACACTAGTGTAAGTTGTTGCGGCTGTGAGAGTATTTCCTAACAACGCTGACATCCCGAAGGTAAGAAGACACATGAGGACGGGTGTTGTAGCCCAAAAGTAGACACATAAAGCATCGAGATATTTTCTCTTCGCAAGATACTTGATTTCTTCTTTTCGAAGATCTAAACAAAATTAATTAGGAAATGAAATCAGGAATAGTGTAGACTTTGAAAAAATGAAAAATCCCACCTCTTATCTTATGAATAAACACATCCTCCCATGCGTGCAGCTTCACCTGCTTTGCTCCAGCGATAGTTTCACTAGTTGCTGCCAAACGGGCATCTTTTGCTGTCATCAAGTCTTTCGAAATACTGCCAATACTTCTCGCTATCCAGCGGTTGATGGGAATCAACATAGTGGCAAAAGCTACCCCAGCTAAGAAAGCCACTCCAAGTTGTGTATAAAGCAGGTACAGTGTAGTAAAAAGCTTTAAGACAAAAAGCTCTTCTTCAAAATTTCTCACTTGTTTGTTTTTAGGAAAAAACAAAACTCACCTGAAACGGAATACTCCAAAACGAATGGAAACTTATGCAAGAATTAACAATTCGATCTGTGTCCGTTGACATTAGATTTAAAATTTCCGGACGGGAGTTTTTAAGTCCTCGAGCTTCTAAAGCTTTCCGGTAGATGGCGGTGACTACGCCTATCCTCATTTTCATGCCAATGATGGACATCCGCCAGTTGAAGTGAGTTGAACACACAGCAGCTAAAAGAATTTTTTTCTCTTTCAAAATTCGTTAACTTGTGTTGAAAAACTAAAACAACTCACATAACAAAGTGGATCCAAAAAGACCCAATGCATACCAATAGGGTTCAGAATCTGTTCCAGTTAGATTAGTGGCCTGTTGACTTAATAATCCTCCAAGTAAAAGGGGTCCCGCAAACCCCGAAGTATCTGCCATAAATCTCAAAAGGCCAATAAAATAGAATTCCCGACCAAATGTCTTATGCAGTGCCCAGAAGGTCGACCTTGTTCGAGATATTTGCATATGGAGTTTTTCACTTATTCCCGAGATATTCAAACAGTCTGGAAGATCAAAGAGATCTTCAATTTTCTTGAGATTTCCTGCGACTCCTTTTGTAATCAACGGTTCAACCCAGTAGAAGAAAAACTTTGATAAACATGATGCTTCGTCTTGAGCATGGCCAAGCAGAAATTCATTGAGATTAAAGTGAAAGTAAACATAGCGATTGGTGAGTAGGGATTGTTGCTCCTGAAAAAGGTTTACAAAAAAAAAACCAGTGAAGTTGATAAAAGGGAGAACTTTTAGGATCTTACACTATTTCGATCAATATTTTGTAACGATGGCACTGCGGATCCTTTTGGTATCAATGTCAGTCCATAGAGTATATCCATAATCACAGTAGCCAAGCTCCATGACCAAAATGAGCTTTTAAAATTCGACCTTAGCCAAACAACATCTAAAACAAACACCGACGACCACAAAACTATCAGACTCAATGATCCTCGATGGCTTAACTCTCCAAACCTTCTCGATGACAAAAGATAACCTGCAAAAAATTTGATTAAAAAGCTTTTTGTTTTTTTTCATCAAAAGGACTTCCTTACCACAATGTAGGACCCACATAACGAATTCTATACTCACAACCAATACATCAATTGGTTGTATTGGCAATCCCACTGAATGGAAGAAGAAAATCTTTGTTACTGGCAAAGCAGCTAGGAACAATGTTGTGATAATACGCAAATAGATTAAACGCTTTTGAGTTGGATTTCTTATAACTGGTCGATTGTAACAACCGAAATTATAGGAAGATACAGCTGCGAAAATTGTATAGACTGGGATTTGAAGGCAGATTTCTTGGAAACATGGTAAAAGATCATTTGAATCGGCAGCAAACGGTGTTATTCCTGTGGGACAAAAGTCTGACCAGTACCATTGGAAATACTGATAGGATGCCATTTGTTTTTCTTTTGTATGTGTGGATTTGGTGTTCAATCTAAAAAGAAAAAAAAAACAAAGAATATTTTAAACTCTTTAATTGTGTACGATCTAAAGCATAGTTCTTTGTAGAAGCTACAACAGGACAATTTTAAGCATTCACGTATCTTGACCAAATCTTTCACAGAGTTTTTAGTTCAATAGTTAGTTATTATTTATTATTATGGTTCGTGGAAATTAAGTAAAGGTTTATTTTGGATTAACTTCTTCGATTGCGAGCCGAAATTATTTAAGCAATGACAGCAACATTTTCTTTTTCGTTTAGAAAACTTAAGTAAGCGTTTGCTGAAGTCTGATCACTGTTAAAAAGATATTTTTTCAAGTGTTCCAAAATGCTTAAGAATCTTTCTAAAATGCAGCTTTTACTTAACCATCTGACGTTATTACCATGACGTAGATCGTCATCTTGTGCATCAACCAACTTCTTTAAGAAATGATTTCAATTCACGAAAGAAAGTTTCATCACTTCTTGCATAATACGCTCATGTACGTGATTATGTTTGCAGCAAAGCACAGTTTGATAAATAATACAGTGGTAGGAAACCAAATTATCATTGCTTCTCAACAGGTTAACTAGTACATTTTTATTCCCAGCCATTGCTGGCGCACCGTCAGTAGTTACCGGTAAGAGCTTCTTCAAGTCTTACTCATCTTTTTCAAAATAATCCATCACTGCTTCGATCATGTCTTCTCCTCGGGTACTTGCTAAGAGCGACAAAAGAGGCAATATCTCCTCAAAAAAAGTTTATATCGTTGTGTCCAGGTAGTGAAAAAAATAAATAACTTTGCCGTTTAAGTGACATTGCATGATTCATCCATAGCCAAGGCATAATAACGTAATAACTACGTCAGTATCAGTAAATGGTTTTATATGCTTAGGCAGATCCAAGAAATACGTAAAGAAGCCTCACCACATTTTCCCTGCTCAGTCATTGAGCGACTTATGATCTGGGTCGAAGATGGGTAACTTGATAGTAAACTTGCAATTTTGGACTTACGCAGATCACTAACAAGTGGAAAGTTTCCGGAAAATGATTTGTGTTTTGCATCATAATGTAGTTTTATATTCGACCATTTCATTAATGCAACTGTATGGTTACAAATCAAGCACATTGTTACTGCTCCAGCACGATTTGGAACCGTAAAACAATACAAATCGGTCCATCCCGGCAAAAACTGTCTATTTTCATCTTGAACTTTTCTTTTTTTCGGTTCCATAGTCAAAATTCGCTATATACAGCCAAAACTCGTTATTGTAAAAGTTATATTCATTTCAGCGCAACGCGCGTCGTCCTTCGCTCAAAATTAAAACAAAACACTGACCTCTTGCATATTGACACTTGCGGTAATCCTCGAGCTCTTTCTCGCTCGCTCGTTACTTCGCCCTGCCGTTTTCGAATTGACTTGAACAAAGATAATGTGGGAGATACATTATTATTAAATTACGTAAAGGTACAGCTCGCGTTAATCTTTTTGGGGTCACTAAAGTTATTTATATCAGAAGTTGTCTTTTCTTTAGTTTTCTCGCGGGTCCGCACAAAATGGGCCAGCGGTCCGTCATTTGGCGACCCCTGCACTAGACCATTGATTTATATTTTTAGGATCCTTAACCTTGGCAGCACAATCCTCGATTAGTCCAAGTAGAAAACTCCTGATAAGTTGAACATCGTCATCAACTTACAATATCGAATGCTGGGCACACAGCTTTAAAATGGTAAACATCTTCTAGTTCTCTTCTGTTACACAGGTTACAAAATTTGCTTCGAATCAACTCTATGGAGATGAAATTAAGGTTGAGAATTTCCACCCTTGGTCTTAAAACTGTACTTATTAAATCGGGTGAGTTTAACACATTAAAATAGCTTTCTTCCATAGGTATTCGGTGATTGAGTTTACTATAAATATTTCTAGAAGAAGACGATGATGCTCTGGTCAAGTGTTGATCGAATATTGCGTCATCTATTCTTGAGATGATAGCCGTAAAAAAATCATACCACTCATGCAGATTATGTTCGGTTATTGAAAACGCGATGTAATGAGATAGGGCCAGCTGGTTCCATTCCCTGAAAGTTGATGCATTTGTTTGCAAAAGTCTAACCAATATCAATTTATAAAGACTGGTATCAGTTCTTCTCATCACACTCGTATAATAGTTTGAAGTAGCCTTAAGGTTTCTTATATAGATTGGTGGTAATCCTATTTTGACATTAATCGCGTAGGTCTGCTTGGAGTTCGGCAAACAAAAAATGCGTTTAAGAAAATGTCTTTGAACCAACTCAAACTCTTCGAATGGAGTAAATCCAAATGCTTGTATCCCATAGCACATACAGGTGTTGACTGTAGCATTAAAAACCTTGTATTTTGACGAATGGTTGATATCGGGATGTGCAAAAAAAGTCGGCCACATTGAATTTAATGCTAACTTAGCTTCACTGCTTTTTTCCTTGGCGTGCTTGGAAAAGTTTAAGTTATATGTAAACAGAACTCCTAGATACTTAAATTCACGTACACATTTAATCCTTTCGCTACCAAGCTCTTCTACATAATCGGTTTTCAAATATCATTGCTTTTGTTTTTTCAACTTTGATTTCCAGATCCCATGTTTGGTAGTACGACTGTAATTTATTAATTTGAAGTTGCAGTGAAAAAGGATTGTCGGCTAGTAATATCAAATCGTCAGCATTGAACAAAACTTTGATGAGAGTTCCCGAAAAGATTACGCCACCCGGCAAAATATTAGAAGTATCATCAATAAACAGATCAAATATCAGACGGCTCTAAATGCATCCTTGTAGAACTCCTGCCGTTGTTTCGAACCACTCTGACAGTTTAGATCCATCCCATACAGCTGCGTTTGAAGATTTTAGAAATTGAAAATACAGAATCAAACATTTTCGTGATACTCCCATATTTGAGAGCTTATAAAGCAAAGCTTATCTGTTTACTATGTCGTATGCAGCTTTGAAATCAACGAGACAGACATAAAGTTTTTTGTTTTTTTTTTCAATCTGATTTCTAGCTAAGCTAGTCAATGCAAATATGTGATCCATAGTGGTGAATTCAGAGCGGAAGCCAGCTATAAATATGCTGAGAAGATAAGTTTTTAGTTCAGATAGATAATCTTTCATAAAGAATTCTAGCAAATATCTTTCTAAGCGAGTTGAGATGGGATATTCCCTGTAGTTATCAGGATGAATAGGATCTCCTTTCTTAAATGTTGTGAAAATGAAGGCTTTAGTAAAATTTGAAGGAACACAAGCATTCTCATAGAGGCGGTTGAAGAAATCCAAAATGTAGGTCTGTAAGCTATTGTTGGAATTTTTGAAAAACTCTACTGATATTCCATCGCTTCAGGTGCTTTTGTTGTTTTTCATTTTCGTGAGACTTTTTTCCAATTCACTTAACGATATTGAGCAGTCCAGGTCGGAAACACACGCGTTCATTAACGCAAAGCTGAAAGTATGAAGATTCTCTTCAGCCGATAACAGAGTTTTAAAATGAGCTGCTAGAGTCTGAACTTTGAGAGTTATATCCATACTTTGCCGCCATCCGCTAACTTCACGAACGTTTTGCAAAAATTCCTTTGAATTTTTACTAAGCTGTAGCTTATGTGCAAGGCTTATTAGCGCAAAGCTGTTTTAAATCTTTGTTGGCTCTTAGGCACATATTTTTATAATCCTTGGAATTTGTTGCTCTAAAGAGCTTTAAATATTTAAATAAGAGTTTCAGTAATTTATTGTAATTGCTATCCATTTGTTTTTAGGAATAAAATGAACGAAAGTGTGGTTCCTTGCTGGTACCGAAGCATGATATAGTCTTATTATATTGTTTTCAATTTCTTCTATTATTTAAAGTTATGATTAAGAAGAGCTTTATACCGATCAGCTTTGTTCTGCATCTATTTTAGTTTCCGGAAATTGTCTGGAACACTTAGTTATTCTCGTTTTTCGAAGTCGGGTTTGAAGTTGTTCTAAAGGAAATACTTTATCAAAATGTCTTAGAAAAAACACGTCCAGAAACGTTTTTGAATTAAGCGAAAAATTTAAAATGACTGCATATAAATTAAAAGTTCTAAATTAGTTTAAAATGTCTTCAGTCAAAATATTGCAGTTGAAATCACCACAAAGAGTAAGTTAGCTTTTGTGTTTACAATCGCTACAAGGAGATACCTATTCAATTGGAGAGTCTTTAGGACAAATAAATATAATTGATGTATACGTCTTGACAATGCTATTAAAACTTCGACAGATCTCATTTCAGGAAGTAAACGATTAACATAGAATATATTTCTTAAATGACCTATCTATTCATAAATTGCGGTCTTCGATATTCATACCTAAATATACCCTACTAATATGGTTTCTTTAAAGAAAACTCATTTGTGGTTATAAGAATTATAGTTTCTACTTTCAATCCACGGATGCCACACAATTGGAGTTTCCTACTCTTCTTCTCCTATTAGATAAAGTAGGTAGATAGGTTAGACATTGGTATTAGGAAAAATCATGAGACTCGTGTTGAAAGACAGAGAACCTATAGGTATATGTACATAAGTAAACAACGCGAAATGTGCACTAGGTGCCTAATGTATGTACTTCCAATTGATTAGGCACAGTATTGAAACAAAAAATCGATGGACGCACTTAACATACGTAAGTATTTTTTTTTTTTTCAAATACCTACCTTAATTTAATAAATTAACTATTAGACCCTAAATCGGTATTCTCTGATTTCTTTCAATGCCAATAAATTCTCAAAATGACAAAAAGAAACAAATGAAATAAAAGTTCCTCAAAAGTGTGATTCCCAGTTTCGTCTTATGGGAAGGCACCTCTCTTTGCAATCTAAGCAAAAAGGAAGTCTTGTGAAATGTGGCTTATTCTGTCAGAATGAGTCATATTATTCAAATACTTAATTTGTGCCGAAATGTGTACATTACTTTTATGCTAGTTGATAATCTCTTAACAACGACCGATTAGAATATGAATTAAGATAAGGAACAAGAGACAAGACCTAGACGCTTCGCTGGCACATCTTTTAAGAAGAAAAAAGAACTATCAAAAAACCACACTCGTCTTCGTCGGCTTCTACAAACCTTTTTAGTTACCTTCTATTGTTTTGTTTTATGTTTTAAATTAAATTAATATCAATTCATGGCACAAACTGTTTATGACTAACCACACAATAAAGTTTATCACTAAATTATTTATTTATTTTATTATTATTCTAGCCAGAGCCCGTCTGACTGACTGACTGCGTGCTGCAGGAAAATAGAATCACACTTCACACAAAATGAAAATCCCCTGCTTTTGCTCTATTTTGGTTCTTTTGTTTACGTATTTTGTTGTTATCTCTCTGCCTGCGCCAAACATCCCCTTAAATCCTACAATAAAAACAAATCAACAAAACAAAAATATACGATCTGTCAAAAATTATGACAGCGGCGAATATATTTATCTGACATCTGTCAAATGTCAAACTTTACAACTTCGCAAAAAATAACACTTCCCCCATCATTGTTAACAACAAAAAACTTGATTTCTCACCTTAATATCCGTGAAAAGTGATGAATTCTTCGCGAAATCTGTCAATTTAACTTATTACGAAATGTGTCAAATAATAAAACATTATTAAACACCGAGAAAATCACAAATCCAACAGAAACCAAACGTATGCACACAAGTTTTGATGTAGTTCTTGTTTTTGGTGTGCAGAAAATTTCACAAACAAAAAGAAGTAAAAAATGACAAACGAAGATCCCGACGATGCGACCGCAGGAAATGTCAATTGCAATGGCGCTATCGTCGTAAGAGAGAAATCAACTTTAACTTTGGATGATATTTTTGAATATTTAAGCCGAAATCCCAAAATTATTTTCAAAAGCCAACAAATTGATGATCCAGAGTTGAGTGGGGATGAGAAAAAATCCATTGCTTTTGAAGTTTTCAGGAAAAATCCCAAAACATTTATTATGAGATTTGGTCCATATTTAGATGCCGAACATTTGGAGTTCTTTGAGGAGTTGGCTCTTCCTGAACATCAAGATCAAGATGAATTTAATTATATCCTGGAAGATCTGCACATAAAACTAGAAAAAAGACAAAGTTGTGTAAAAAACCGTCGATATACTGCTACACAGAAAATGCATGAATATTTCAGTGAGACTGAGATGATGAAGAGGGAACCGCATTTATATCACGAACTTGTTGGGCAATATCTGTCCGAGGAGGAGAGAACTCAAAGGGACACTTATGATGTGAGAAATACAACTTTTTCAGGGATTCTCCTCAACAAGATGGACCGTGATAACGCTGAGGAAATTCTACAAAAGCAACAAGAAGACCAAGATGATGATGAAGATACTCCTCAATCTAGAAACGAGAGCAGTGACGAAGAGGATGAATATGCATCACCAGCTTATCGTCAACAATGGGGGAATTTCGATGATGAGAATATACCCTGTACTAGTTCGAAGGTGATAAAGAAGCAGAAAAAGGCAAAAAAGAAGGTAAAGCAGCAAAAATTCATAACTGCTGGGGAAAGGGAGATTCTGCGACAGGAATTCGTGGGTATTATGAAGGCGAAGTTCCTAAATGGTCAAGATAAAGAATTCGACTATAGTCAAGTTGATGATAACGCTGAGTTGGATGATCTCAATCAGTTGAATCAGGATAAAGAAGATGAATACTTTGGAGAGAGTTCGGAGGAAGATGAAAATGGGTGTATAAGCCGAATGGATGACGAAGATGATTTAGATAGAAGGTTAAATGAAGAATCTGATGATGATTTGGATGTTTACATGTCACATCTAAACCAACATCATAGTCTAAAGGCAAATTCATTGAATTAGGTTGTTTGAATTTTTCAATAAAAATACAAAAAGTTTAAACTCGTTCTTTTGAAAATATTTTCATTGGATATCAGGTTTCTGTGGCAGCCTTAAAGTTCCGTCATTGGTTGAGTTTTTCCCAAATTAATGTTCGGAAATAACCCAAGGTACCTTCCCATCACTATGGACCTTAAATTTTTGTCCATATCGCACGAAAAAGGAAGAGAATAGGAACACAAATTGTGTAAAGTTTAGATTGAAACAAATTTCTAGAAACTAAGTGTTCGTTTATTTGTGTGTCAAGTGTATTTAAAATATATAGAAAATCATTTTTGTCAATAATAGTAATCAAAATTAAATCGAAACGAATTTATCTAGGTCTTCCACGTCCTCGAGCGAACCCTCTTCCACGACCACGAATCACTTTGCTATTGGCCGGAGGACTCTTGGGTCGCAGTGATTCAATTCTACTCGTACAACCAGTTGCAGCACCTTCTGCAAAATACGATTGATACAACTCAGAGTTAAAGTTGGAGTTGGTCAATTCGGGGCCAACAGTTAGCCAACCCGGACGAATGCTTGAGTCTCTCCCAAACAAATGCATTCTACGCCGCCCCAGACAAAAATGCTCAATTATATGAAATATCTCGATGGGTTTCTCAAAACTACCGAACTCCTCTTCCTCGGAAATGATGAGATCTATGTCGACATTGGCGTGAATGAAGTCTCCATCAGTGGAACGACGGACGGTTCCCTTGATGCCCATCAGACAGTGCTCTTTTGTTCGTTGAAATACTGCTTTCGGTTCGAGAATCTTGGAATGTCCTGGTTTATTGATGTTCGTGCGGATCCAACAGATGTCCTCGCAACGTCGGAAACCCCATTTTTTTAGACAATTGCGGCCCATGTCAAGACCCTCGGAACTACCACACCATAGGAACACAAAACTCCGATGAGCTGCAACTTCACCCACATCAAGATCTAGAAAGAAACCAATCGTTAACTTTGTCTAAAAAAAGATGAAGGTCAGACTTTTCTTACTCAGAATCTCGTCCCAATTCCAGTAGACTCGAGGAGCTCCGCCAACTGTCGCTACTGTAGCAGCACCTCGAGCATATTCTTCCAGTGGTGGTTCGATGAGAATCACATCAAACTTAGTCCCGAGTGTCTTCAGATCCAAGGTCTTCACATCAGCCTTCAGATACATGGGAGCAGTGGCAGTTTCGGATATAAGTTCATCTTTGAGGCGAATCAATTCCCTTAGCTTGGGATATTCTTCGAAGCGATCGGCCAAACCAACATCACGAATGAAGTTCTGTGGCCTTTGACCTGTGTCCACGAAGTGTTGGCAGTAATCGTTGTGTGGATTTGATGATTGTGTACCCTTTAGAAAATGATACCTCAGAGATTTCCTGACTTTTTTGCACACAAACTCTTTCGCTTACCTTTAAAAATGTCGATGAATCACGATAGATTATTTCAGCTTGAGGTTTCTTCGATGATGGCCCAGGACTTTCGTTATCCTCATCACGATTCGAGCGTTGACTGCCGGCTTCTTCGACTGTCCCAAGGACAATTTTAAGTTCATCGACACTAGAAAGGCCAAGCTGTGATGTGTTGTTGAACAAAAAGAGAAAAAGAGTGAAATGAATACAGAATAAACACAAAATTGTGATTGGTTAGGGGGAGAAAATTTGTTTATTTACAATCCAAATAATAAAACTTACGGTTTGAGCAAGAAGTTGCTTGCGTTTTCGGGAACGTTCTTGAGAACTTTTTAAAATATCACTCATTTTAAGTGAGAAAATATTATTAATTCTTTTTAAAAAAGAATTTTTCTTAATTTTTTAGTCGGCGTCTGTTTTTTTTAATTTTTGCAAGTGTCTCGTCGATGATAAATGGAAGAAAAAAGTTTGACGTTTTTCTTTGATGTCTTTTTCTAGGTGAGTGACATTTTGTTTAATGGGGCAAATTCAAAATTGCTTAAGGGTAAACTTACATAATGAGTAGTAGGCAAAGTACAATTAATGGTAAGGTTACATAAGCAAGCGTTCGATACAATTTCTGCTTTTTACTTTACACGGAAGAGTCTAGCTCAACTGGCTACTAATATTAAACTTGTGGTAAAGCAATTTTAACTCAATGTTTTCGATAAGTAAAATGAGGTGCCACTGCGGTTTCAGATACTTAAGGCCGTGTTTGAAATGAGATAAAATCCTGGTTTAATATTCTACCACGATTAAATTTTGACATTCGGTCAAAAATTTGATAAAATTTATAGTTTTTTTTTGTTGAATAGTATTTTTGAGAACACTATTCTTTGATTTAAGTTACTTTAACATACACAAAATTAATGTTGTGCTAGTTCACAGCTGTCAAAAAAACCATTCGTATTCCATTTTTAAAAGATGAACAAAAAATTGAAGATGTATAATTTACCATGGAATAAAATTTCAATATCGTTTAAAAATGTTTTCTATTTGGTTTTTGTTTATCATCATTTGAGTAACCATTTATAATTCGTCATACTTTCAATTTGCTAACCTGAAATATTTACCGGACATGTTCAGAGGCATAACGGATTTCGATCAGTCTGATTTTAAAGCTGCCAACAAATTGCAATTAAGTTTTACTTTACTGGAAAGATGACAGGAATTATGTTAGCCAAAAAAAGTCTTTCTAACTGTCAAGACAAGTTATGGTTAGTTTAAGGTCTTAAGCACTATTCACATGAGCACGACCAACGAATGAATGAATATTCGTCGATTTTGACATTTCTTTCACACGTGAGTTTTTAATTCGTCGTGAATTAAGTTTGACAAGGAGCCACACCCAAACACCATTCACCACTGAAACTAAAAAAAAATTATTTTTTCGGTTAAGTTCACGCGATTAATTTATTCGTTGCGAGTGTGGATAATGTGGAACGCAAATAAAGTTTTACAGTTCGTATCAATTACAATTTTTTTTGCGACGAATAAATTTGTTTTCTTAAAAGTATGTATCATAAATCAAATAGAAACTATATTGCTATTGTTTCGTAAAGAATTTGTGTGGAAATATGTCTTCAAACGTATATAAATTTACATTTTGTGATTCAACTAACGACGAAGTTGGTCGCGCTCATGTGAATACTCCTTTACTTTCAAAAGAACAGCTGATCGAAACAGCAGGGTAATCAAAAAATAAATCTGATTAAATCTGCAAATTGATTCCATATGTTTATTTTTTTTGGAAGAATCCGATGAATTATTCGAATTATCTCTATTGAAATTTGAATTGAAACAATAATCTCGGACCTAGAAATCTAAATGTTTGTCTGCCTTTTGTTAACAGCTGAGAGTGTTTCTTATTATTTGACTGCTATCTCAATTTAGGTATTCAACCTGTGTAATAAAGTATCTAAAAATTCAAATATCAAATTTTCATACATTAAATACACAAAATTAAATGCAGCTTATTAATGGTTTGTTTTTAACTAGTTTTATTTTCCAGCAAGCTTCTCTGGAAAAATTTTTAACTTTTAACTTTTCAGAAAAAAATAATGTTTCCTCAAATATTAAATTACTTCTTCTAAATATCCTTGAAAGTTAACTTGGCAGCACTTAAATTGCTGAATTCATGTGTCATCCACTCTACATCACTGAAAACTCACCACACTTCTTGTTCTTGCTTAGCAGCTGTCACTCTTTCACAACTGACAGACGGTGGCCACTACTTCATTTATCAACAAAATATAATTTATAGCATATTTTTCGCAATTTCCTACACAAAAAGACGAAGAACAAATAAAATAAAATGACAGAATCAAATGTTGAAACTGAAATCGCCGAAATAAATTTTGAAAATGAAATTTCCGATGGAAAAAACAAAAATTGTGTTCGCTGTCAATTTTGTAATTCACTAATTCTCTCAAAGAAACAAGGAACCTATTTACAACCAAATGAAGTGGTAGGTAACAGAACAACATCATCATAAATTCTCTATTTTACAAACAAAAACGCCCATATTTTCTTTTTCTTCCAGTTTAATCTTCCTCTTATCCATGCTAAGAACACCGTCGACCCATCTGAAGTTGAGACTGAACCGATAAAAGATTTCTGGACAGTTGGTGATGTTTTCCAATTCGAGAATATTAGCGTTTCGAAGCCTGTAAACAATTTAAAGTATTTAACTTGTGCCGATTGTGAAAAGGGCCCAGTAGGATATCAAGATTTAGGTACACATAAAATGTGTTATGTTGCGCTTAGTCGAGTGAAATATGACAAATAGATAGATATGTATATATTTTTGTATAATATATATAAATCAGGAATAGGCTTTGTTTTTAAATCTATTTTTTAATCTTCCTTTTTTGTATTGTGTAAATTTGTATTTAATGCCAATAAAGTAAGTTTAAACAAGAAGTTTAATTGACTATAAAAATAATGCTTAAGCAGAATTTACATCATCACTAAAACAACAAATAAAGCGAATATAAAACTTAAATCTATTAACGATTTTTACTGAACATGCAGATTCACTTTTGGAGCTTTATCATTAGATAGTATTAATAATATACATATATATAAATTTATAGAAGACTTCTTAAAAATTATTTCGGATAAAGATCTTATATCGAAGGTATTGAAGGGCTATTACTTTTTGAGCTGTTCTTTTTGAAACGTTTAAAAATAACATCATTGCCGATGCCAAAATTTGGTTTTGAACTACACAAGTCTGAGCCACGGTTTCTTGATACAGTTGAAGTCAAGTAGTTAGTAAAAAGTAATTGAAAAACGCACAGTTGGTCTATGATTTTGAAAATTTGAGCAATTTTTGTTCATGTTAAATATACAGCGGCTCCAAAGTTACACTTTTTTTTGCGTGAAGTTCTAATTAAAGGTCTTAATTTTGCATAACCCTTTTTAATACGAAGAGTATCCTCACTTGAGCGAAAACGATATATTTTAATAATATCAGGAATTAAAAAAAGATTCTTTTCTCAATTTAAACGGAGATACATACATGTTTTTTAGTTTTTACTAAACCAAATTTGAAAGATATATGGACAGGTTTAATAGTGAACTTGTGGTTAAATTAGAAACTAATAATAATAATACAGATGTTTTATCTGATTCTACTCGTGGTAGACCAAACAAAGATTTTACATCGTGCACTGACCGAGCAAAAAGATATAAAGATAAACTTAGATCTTCTCTATTGCTCAAGCTGTCACAAATACTAGTTCTGTGAGCAATTTCATGATTTGTGGAGGTAAGCCTTCGGAGATGAATAATTTATCTAAGATCAGTACCAAGATGTTGAACAAAGATGCTCTTAAACTATGCTCTTAAAATATCATCACTACATGCAGGCATTAGATTTAAGGAATCCGTGTTGCACCTCTGCTACAACTAAAGCTTTAAATCATGGAGAACATGTGAGGACACTCGTGCTATTAAGGAAGTGAAAAAAAAAACGAATCCAAGATGAATTCATCGAAAAGGTTGGAATCAAGGTTGACGTTGTAAAGCAAGGAACTGGAACAACAAATGACGGCAGTACATCACGGAGATTTTTTGAAAATCCGTTTCGGACTGCAGAGATCACCAAAACAGATTCAAGGTTTATAACAAGACTTTCAGTCATATTTGAAGTAATTTGCTGCAATTTTTCAATTAATACAGACAAATTTAAGGTTTATTCTGAAGAGACAGCTAAATTGGCGATTTCGTTATACCCTTGGGATATGCCTGCAACAGTTCATAAAACCTTATTACACGGAGCAGAAGTAATACAAAGTGCATCTTTGGCAGTGGGTTCACTTTCAGAGGAGGCCCATGAAAGCAGAAATAAGGACTACAAATATTACAGAACTCACCACTCCATTAAATGTTCTCGGCTATTTACAAATGAGGATGTTTTCCACATGTTCATGATATCATCTGATCCATTTATAACCCAATTGAGACCGGAACCAAAAAATAAACCTTCCATCGAGTGAAGAAGCTCTTGAATTAATTAAAAATCTAAAAAAAATTGTACTGGGAAGTATGTACATTCGATGTGGAATGCCATATCGAGGTTTATAATGGCTATGATTGGAATAGACGTTGGGATTAACCTTGAGTATCATGTACAAAGATCCTCAAAATATACAAATTCTCTACACGCATTTAAAGATGTCGAGAGTATGAAACTTGGAGTAGGTGTTACATTTATCGTATGAATTGAGAATAAATTATAGAAAATATCTGATGTAAAAGCGTGTTTTTTTTAACGGTAGTCAAAGTTGAAGAGAACAAGAGATCCAACATCGATGAGAGATCTTAAAACGATATGTTTATGTATTTAAATGATTGATTGCTCATAAGATTCTAAAAGCAATAGAATTCTTACAAACATAAAGGTTAAAGGGTGTTGCTGATTGACCCCTTCAGTGATAAGAGAATAACCTACACTATATGAGTTTTACGCTGAAAATATTTATATCACCCAAAACATTTTTTTTCGCATAGAAATTATTGTGAGTTTCTGATTTTTATCTTAAAGAAATGATATGTCAAAAAATCGAATTTAACGATAATCAATCATCTTTCCAAAGAAACTTGTTAAGGAGGAGATGTCTGTAAACTCTTATAGGGTCTCAAGGTATGTAAAATATTTTAAGCAAAGATATTTTTATATATTCAACTTAAGTTCTTTATATCAATGAGTTAAAGAATTTACTTACAAAATTTGCACTTTTTCCGTTGTTTTTACCAAACATTAGTGTTTTTGAATATGGGCAACACCCCGCAACAAAGTTTGTCATATACATATATTATTTAATTTCTGGATATGTAAAACAATCCTGCATTTTAGAACCATTCACAAGTTTTCACCTAAGAAAAAACAAAGCATTTGAAAAAAAAACTCCTTTCAAGCGACCATAACTAAACATTTTCTATGTATATTATTCCAGATGACTCTAATTCCACCTTGTCTCTGACCAGCAAACAGCTGCATGAGTTGGTAAGAGGAAGCTCACAAAGACTCCTTGACGGTAAACTTAAAAAACTTAAAGATTTTGATAAAAAAATGTATGGATATCACAAACTGTCGCCAAGAGAAAATAGATGAACTTACAAAAATTAGCAAGGCGTTCAAAGCAAACTATAAACGAAGATGGCAACTCTGCAACTGCACAGAAAAGCGTTTCTTGAATGAA
Organism: Eupeodes corollae; assembly: GCF_945859685.1. NCBI lineage: Eukaryota > Metazoa > Arthropoda > Insecta > Diptera > Syrphidae > Eupeodes > Eupeodes corollae. Next base: position 128,816,288 of record NC_079149.1, read on the forward strand.
TGCAGAGTGGCTTAGCGAAGAAGTAACACTACCTGTACACTTCCCGAAAAGTCTAAAGGTCTCCCAAGCAATGAGTTCGGGGAATCAAGTGACCGAACTAAACGTCGAAAAACAGAGGAACTTCGAAATAGTGTGTCTTTTGATGACCTGACATACGCAGCACAGATGAGTCAACGACCAGCGGGAAATATTGATGTCGCAAAAGTGATGGAGGTTGCGACCCAAACTCCAACCAGGGCTATGAAGTTCCGGAAAGCAGCTGCGATTGGCAGCTGATTCATCAGGCCAACAAAGATATATGTATGTATATCCGTGCTATACCTACGTGTATAAAGCTAAACAGGATTGTTACCCACCAAAAAGCGTAAGTGAGACAGTTGCCGAAATGAAGCTCCAAGATTTAGTAGATCACACAACATCACGTTTATATAATTATTTGGAACCACAGCTTAAACAGTGCCTTGAGGCCAGTGAAACAGATTAAAAGCTCATATACAAGTGGGGATGCGTTGGGTCTACTCAAAGCCTGTATAAGCAGAAAATCGAAGATGACGATAATAGTGATGCAAATATATTTTTGAGTTGCCTTGTACCTCTTCGTCTCAAGTATGAGAGCCAAATCTAATGGCAAAACATTCACTCTTCATCACCGAGATAGTGCAGACCAATACGGATTTGTTTTGTGAAAGAAAGTAAGGACCAATGAAGAAATCGAATACTTTGAAAACCAGGCCCAAAATCTTCAAGCAACAAAAGTAACCGACAATTTAAGAGTGAACCATGTACTGCTTCCAACAATGGTCAATGGAAAAGTGTGTAACGCAGCTACGAATACTGCATCTACATTGAGTTCGGCGTGCAAAATCAAGTTTTTCTTTGTCTGCACTGCAAAATAACCAATATTTTATAACGGCATTTAGTTATCCTGATTTCAAACCCTCGACTTATAATTTATCCATCAAATTAAGTTTTTGAAAATTGGCCTAAAAAATGTTTTCTTTTAGATGTATTTAAATCATATACATATGTGTCTCCCTCAGTTCCTAGGAACTTTAATAAGATGACTTATCTTTGCATTTCATTTGGCTGTATATGAAGTTTTGAATTTTAATCTTATTCTTTTGTGGTTTTAAAAAATAAGTTTAAAGTTAATTTCTGGTGCATATTGCAAATTCCATCGTCATTTTCAGATCTGATTAAAACCTACATTTTGTAAACCTTATTTTTATATTTTTTTTAAACATAATTGTTTAGTACATAAGAAAAAAAAAAACTTAAACCATTTTATCTTTCTCCGAAAACCCGAACTTTTTATTTTAAATAGTCTCTAGTACCTAAAAAATGATGTACATACCAATAAATTATGGCCGGGAAAATCTTTAAATACTCGAATTTGGAATTTTATTATGTAAAAGAGTTTTTGTAAAAGAATTGATGATTTTATGCTAGTCAAAACTTCAAACGCGTTTACCATAACACTGTGTTTTTATAAGTTAGCCGTAATTTGTCTCATAAATCAACTCATTGACTTGAAAATTTGAATAAACATACTTTGTAAAATACATTCTACGTACTTCTTTTTTATTTACTTCAGTTCTTATATATACTCGTATATGAGGAGTATAATTTCAAAACTCTTTAATTTCTCTTTAGAACTTTCAAAATGGAAAACTACACTATTTTACTAATTTTTTTTTTAAACTAATCTATTCCCATACAAACTCATTGGTTTTAAACTCTGAGAAATAAACTTAAATTATTTAAATCATTAAAAAAGTTTGCTTTCTTTCAAAACTTCTTTATCTCAAAATAAGAATAATCAAAAGCCAACTATTTCAGTCGTTGATTTTAAAAACTTTTCTTTTCCAAATCATTTTTTTTTTATAAATAGTAGGTCTGCGTTTAAAGTTTAAAATCATAGGATATACACTCATCGCCACTTGAATAGGACACCCTGTACACTCTTTTTACTTTGTTTATAACTCAAAAGCGGAAAGATAAAATAATTGTACTTTCCCCGTTATCTTTTTGCAACTCTTTTCTTCTTTCTCTATGACAAATTGCACGTTCTGGAAAAAATCCGTTATATTTTTTTTCTACTTTATATTAACTTTCGTCTAAATTAAAGCAATATTTTTGTGCCACTTGAGTTGAGTAGGCCATTCATTTAGCTTAATCGTTATCTTTGTCAAGCGGAATTGTATTTTTCGTTGATCGAAGGACCGAACTATTTTGTAAATTTCGATTGTTTAATTAAAAAAAAAAACCTAAAATGGGTAGAGGAAAAGTGTTGACCGAGGGGGAAAAGAGGACAAATCAAAGCATATAAGGACGCTGGCTTATCTAATGCCAAAATAGCTAAAAAAATCGAGAGAATCTGACATGTTATATCCAAATTTTTAAGGTAATGAGTTTAAATATGGGAAAAACATGAAAGGCCGCCCACACAGTGTGCTTACTAATGAGAAAAGGTGACTTATATTAAGGAGAGCGTCAAATTCTCACAACTCTTTGGCAAAAATCAGGAAAAAATGTGATGTTAAAGGAAGTCTAACAACCTTGTGTAGTGTTATTCCGAAAGCTATAAACACATAAAAATACTTATAATCAAGAAGAAGCCTCCCCTTAACCCAGTTCGAAAAGAGCAACGCCTCAATTTTTGCCGCGCACATGTTACCTGGACTTCTGAGTGGCATCGAGTGGTCTTCTCCGATGAAAAAAAAAATTAATTTGGAAGGCCCCGAAGGATATAGCTTCTATGTCCATGACCTCCGCAAAGAAACTCATTATTTGGACCGGCTGCATAGCAGAGTTGGAGGTGTAATGGTTTGGGAGTTATTTCCAATTATGGCACCTGCAAACTACATTTTGTGTCAACGACAATGAATGCGTTGTCTTACAATGGTATATTGAAAGAAGCCTTTTCATACTTTCAAACCCTTTTTGAACCTCTGCCCTAAATTTATCAACATGAAAATGCGCCAATACACACGGCCCGGGTAGTTAAATCGTATATACAGAGCCAAAATATGGAGATATTAAGCTGGTCGTCCTATTCACCGGACTTGAATATCATAGAAAATGTTTGGGGAATGGCTGACATGTCAAGAATACGGATCAGGAAAACAATATTTAACTATATCCGAACTAACTCAAGCCATCGAATTGGCTTGAAGCTCGATTTCACTAAATTATTTGGACAGTTTGTACGCATCCCTTTCAAACAGTATATGTTAAGTTTTAAAGCTCAACACACTATTTAAACATTTTTATTTGTTGAATAAAATACTCCAGTTGCTCTAAAATGGTTTTTATTAATCGTCCTATTCTAGTGGTGCGAAATTTGGACCTCGAAGTTTGCCTGTTTTTGATCAATAATTTTTCATTAATACTTAAATTCTTATTAAATCTTTTTTCAGGTAGAATAAAAACAATTAACTGAAGTTAAGAGTAAAAAAATAGGTCTCTAGCATGTTTGGTTTGGGAACTATGGACGATAGAAAAAAACCCTAAGAGGTGTCCTATTCATGTGGCGAGGAGTGTACATGGTATATGGTTTCACTCAAAATTGGAAGAGAAGAGTTTTGAAATGATATCCTTCATGTAATCAAAAAATTCACTTGATAACCTTTATGATAAACCTTAAGAAAGTAAGTCTTATTCCGGTCATGGATCCTAATAAAAAGAGACGCCTTCGAAAAATGCTGAAACGCCATTTTGAAATAAATCGCTTAAAAAATATTAATATAGAATCTCGTTTCTGTAATCTCAACTTATTTTGTAGGTTTTTTCAAATACTAGATTAATGTTAAATTAGTAAAGAGTAATAATGAATATTTTTCGAAAATATTAATATTTAGACTGAGATTTATTGATTTGGAAAGTCGTAATGAACTGCATAAAAAAAGGACTACAAGAACTTACTTTATCTTGAAAAAAACCTTATGTGTGTAAATAGATCAGTGTGAAGGTGAAGTCAGAATTGTACAATGGCTATTAAAACTCTTGGAATAAGTATAAAAGGTTTCAAGTTACAAAACATTGTCCATATCGACACCACAACGACATCTCCTTCAAAAAAAATTGAAGGAGATAAAACCTGGACCAAGTGCCTTCAAGGAAATCAACGGCCTCATCGGTAGGAGAAAACCACTGCCAGAAGTCATGATGAGCAACAACATCGAGATACCATCAACGAATGACACTTTGAACAGAATTTCGTTCCAAAACCAAGCTTTCCTCAACGAAGTAGAAACCTCCAAACAATTTGACGACAACTTCAAAAAAATTGAAGGAGATAAAACCTGGACCAAGTGCCTTCAAGGAAATCAACGGCCTCATCGGTAGGAGAAAACCACTGCCAAGAGTCATGATGAGCAACAACATCGAGATAACATCAACGAATGACAAAGTGGAAGCTTTTGTCAAACACTTTGAACAGAGTTTCACTCCAAAACCATCAACGGACCAAGCCTTCCTGAACGAAGTAGAAACCTCCAAACAATTTGACGACAACTGCAAAGCCGATGAACCAGCTAATACCCATGAATTCTGCAATCCTGAGGAAATAGCTGAGATCATTAACAACTTGAAGCCAAAGAAGTCAGCTGGAATGGACGGGATTTCCAACTATATCCTGAAAAGAATTCAGAAAGTTCTTACGATAATCTTGACTACTTCCAAAAAAGTGGAAAACTGCCAAAGTAGTGGCAATTCCGAAGAAAGGCAGCACCAAGGCAGTCCGACGTCACCGCAGCTCTAAATAGCCACCGAGCCACAGTTGGATGAATGTAGAGAAAGCTTTCGACAGCGTATGGATTGAGGCCCTCATCCATAAGCTCCGAATTTTTAATATCCCACTGCCAATAATACAAATTTCCTTTTTTTTTTCTTTCTTTCAAAACCTTCTTCGTAGAAAGAGATAGTTTGCAAGTCAACGATTAGAGACGTTAAGGCTGGAGTCGCCCAAGGATCAAAACTTGGACCGTTCCTCTGCATCCTGATGATATCTGACCAGCCAGTGCCAACGGATTGTGAGAACCTGCTGTTTGCGGATGACTTACTCACCTATTCGTCCTCCACGTTCCCTACGATCGCAGCCCGAAGGGTAGAAGCACACACAAGCAGACTCTACGAGTATTACCAGAAGTGAGGAATAAGGATAAACACCTCCAATTCGGAACTGGTCTGCTTCCGGAGACCCGTCACCAACAACAGCCACTGTAGATCGGCGGCAAAGGCGCGAAACCTTGATCTGACGTTTCTGGATGGATCAAGTATAAAAGCAAAGAAGAACACCAAATATCTGGGAATACACTTGCATTAGCTGCTACGCTTCAACCCACACTCTAAGACTGTGATAACGAAAGCCAACATCGCACTCCATCGAGTTCATCCTCTTCTGAAGACAGGATTGCGTAAACCAACGAAACTGTTGATATACAGCTGCTAAGACTGGTTATCACCTACAATTTTCCCATATGGCTCACCATATCAAAAACTTAAAGTCTTCAAGAGGAAGGTACTAAGGATATACACTGATCTACAATTCGACCGTCAACGACAGAAGCACCATAACAATCGAAGAGTCTACGAAGAAGCTGAAATCAAGCCACTTGACCAGTTCTTTGCACAGGCAGCTGATCACCAAAGTCGCTAGTCACCCTAAAAATTAATGAGAAGGATGACCAATCAGGAACGACACCCGGACCCGAAATACCTTTGGGGTATGGATATCTTGGACAATCTACCTACTGACGACGACTACGTCTCCAATCATCTTTCAAGCGTAAGTCGCCCCTATAGTACATAAGTAAAAACGTTCCCCAAAAAGTTATTTAAAAACACCCATTTCTCATAAATAAAAATTCAAGTTTTTTTTAAAATGTACTTTAATACTTTTTAATTTTCAATTAATGGGTAGGTATAATTTTTTTAGTATTCGAATGTTTCGTGTTCAAAAGGCTTTTCAAAAAAGTGTCAATTAGTTTTTATTTATTTTTCTATTTTATAAAATGTTCGCCCTTGTTATTATTATTACACGCATTTTTGTTGTTGTTTTGTTTTTTTAATATTGCTTAAAATACATCTAATTTATTTTTTAAGATCAAAAATTACAAATCTTATTCATTTCTTATTCCCAACAAATTGTTTTAAAATGTTCATAATATAATCAAATAGGTACACAAGAATTAAAAAATGAAAAACTATGAGTATATAAAGTTCTTTGAATAAAATATAATTATTATTTATAAATGAGGATTATTAGTTGCTGTGTGCTTGTTGTTAAATGGAAATAAATAAATCGAACGGCAATGTTATAATAAAAACTATTTAAAAAAGAAAAAAGAGAGAAAGAAAACTACAGCTAGGTACTTTTCCGGCGGCGGTGTAGGATATGCAGGAGTAGAAAAAAACTACCTACTAACAAAAGAATGGAAGTGTACTCCTGGCAGAAATAATTTCAACATCTCCATGTCTAGGACTGTGGCTACTTCGCATCATCTCATTGCACAGATGTCTACCTGATGGACCGGTTCGGATTTTTGTTGCAACTGTCTTAACCATACCCTCGGATTCGTCGAGAGTTTTTAGGAAACATCCCTTGCATGTGGGTAGTACTTTGCCACCTAACTCCAGGCAATACGAATAAGTTTTTGTTCTTAATTTCTCCCTGTCAGCGTCTAAGTTTCGTGGACGATTGGATTTCTTATTGATGACTGTTATCATGGACGCAACATATTCGGCTCGTTTCTCGTAGGTTCCCAGGGACCAGTATTCATTGAAGATGGCTTGTTGCATTTCGAAGGTGAATCTGGTGTTGCATTTGGCACGGCATTCAGTGAGAGGAACCACCTTCTTGGCAGGCACGAGTTTGCCAGCGCTGGTCACATAGGCTTGGCCACTATTGCGACAGGCTTTTCTTAGTTGCTTGGATGTTCGAGCGCTCTCATCCAAGCTGGACTCGAGACTGGCCTCATTTTCATTGCCATCCTCGTCGTCATCGTCGATAGTTATAGACTCGAGAGTTTCATGGTTCGAATTGTCGCTGGGTGGATCGGTTATGCCCTCGTTACAAGAGAAGTCATCTTCTGATGTCGTTATATATTTCATCTGAAAATCATGGGCTTTAGTTTTCGAAACAACTAGAAAAAGCAAACTATCTATAAATAATTTTGTACCTTTGGGAATAATGCAAATAACAAAGTGTTTTTTTTTCTATGTTTTAATAATCAATTTTCAGGGTTTTCAGTTTATTCAATTAAATATTATAAAATACAGTTAACTAAATTATTAAATTGTAATTTTATTGAGATTTGTATATAGAAAAAAAAGTTATAAACAATCTGCTGTCTCTTCAGCTTCAGTTCTTTTTTTATTTTTGGTTTTTCTCATTGACAGATAAGAAAAAATCAGAAATGGAGATGGAGAACGCTAACGAAACCAACGACCGAAGACGACGACGGAAGGAGAGATAAACAAAGAGATAAATTCTCATTTTTGTGTTGAATTTCTATTTATTTACTTTTCTGAAATTACAAAGTAAACGCTTTGAACCAAAAATCAAGATGTAGTTGTAAATGCATTCAGCTGCCTGTGGCGGTAATAAAATTAATTAGGTGTGGTGAGTTCAGATTTGAAATAGAAAACGGAAAATTTATAGTCCAGGGAGGGAAAATTGAAATAAAAAGGGAAGAATGTTTGAAAAGTTTTACAGAAGAAAAGAGCAGATAGTTGAAAGAAATGAGTAGTTCTTTTTGGCAATAATAATTTTAAACATAAAAAAAAATGTTACTAATGTGTACCTAATGCATTTATTTTCACAATGGAATGTTAATTGATATACTAAAATTGTTAAGTGTTATACAAGCCTTAAGCTTGTCTTTAGAACCAAGTCGAAAACCCGTTTTTTGCGAAATTATCTGTTTTCGTTGAGAACCTACATCGAAAACTCAAGTTTTCCCATATATTTTTGGTCAACATCAAGTTTTCGTAAACCACAAGTTTTATAAAGGGTGATTTTTTTGAGGTTAGGATTTTCATGCATTAGTATTTGACAGATCACGCGGGATTTCAGACATGGTGTCAAAGAGAAAGATGCTCAGTATGCTTTGACATTTCATCATGAATATACTTACTAACGAGCAACGCTTGCAAATCATTGAATTTTATTACCAAAATCAGTGTTCGGTTCGAAATGTGTTTCGCGCTTTACGTCCGATTTATGGTCTACATAATCGACCAAGTGAGCAAACAATTAATGCGATTGTGACCAAGTTTCGCACTCAGTTTACTTTATTGGACATAAAACCAACCACACGAATGCGTACAGTGCGTACAGAAGAGAATATTGCGTCTGTTTCTGAGAGTGTTGCTGAACACCGTGAAATGTCGATTCGTCGCCGTTTGCAGCAATTGGGTATGTGTTATTCGACCACATGGAAGATTTTACGCAAAGATCTTGGTGTAAGACCGTATAAAATACAGCTCGTGCAAGAACTGAAGCCGAACGATCTGGCACAACGTCGAATTTTTAGTGAATGGGCCCTAGAAAGGTGGCAGAAATTCCGCTTTTTTATTGACAAATTTTGTTCAGCGATGAGGCTCATTTCTGGTTGAATGGCTACGTAAATAAGCAAAATTGCGCCTTTGGAGTGAAGAGCAACCAGAAGCCGTTCAAGAACTGCCCATGCATCCCGAAAAATGCACTGTTTGGTGTGGTTTGTACGCTGGTGGAATCATTGGACCGTATTTTTTCAAAGATGCTGTTGGACGCAACGTTACGGTGAATGGCGATAGCTATCGTTCAATGCTAACAAACTGTTTGTTGCCAAAAATGGAAGAACTGAACTTGGTTGACATGTGGTTTCAACAAGATGGCGCTACATGCCACACAGCTCGCGATTCTATGGCCATTTTGAGGGAAAACTTCGGAGAACAATTCATCTCAAGGAATGGACCGGTAAGTTGGCCACCAAGATCATGCGATTTGACGCCTTTAGACTATTTTTTGTGGGGCTACGTTAAATCTAAAGTCTACACAAATAAGCCAGCAACTATTCCAGCTTTGGAAGACAACATTTCCGAAGAAATTCGGGCTATTCCGGCCGAAATGCTCGAAAAAGTTACCCAAAATTGGACTTTCCGAATGGACCACCTAAGACGCAGCCGCGGTCAACATTTAAATGAAATTATCTTTAAAAAGTAAATGTCATGGACCAATCTAACGTTTCAAATAAGGAATCGATGAGATTTTGCAAATTGTATGCGTTTTTTTTTTAAAGGTCTCAAGCTCTTAAAAAACCAATTCAAAGTTGAACTAAACAAACAAACCTTTCGAAACATTCAGCGCTCAAATTAATGTAAACAAAACAGTTAATGGCTGCTATTAAAATAAATATTTCATTTTCAAATAAATTTGGTCGTGGTAAGTAATATTATTTAAACAATCCTTACAAAATAAGAATTATTGCTTTTTGTTTTTTATTTACAGAATATGGAAGGGAACAAAAGGAAATTTTGGGGGAGCTGCTTGGCAACAAAAAAAAAAATACCGAGAATAAAAGCGGATCTTTAAGATCCTCCAGAGTTTCAAACGCTCTTTGTTAGGCGAGGAACGGGAATTCACTATGGCTACTGGCGTGACGACCCAAAGAACGAGGAAGACTTGCTCATAGTTCGTTAAGTCGTTTCTAAGGGATACTTCTTCGAACTCCTAACCACAAATATGTTCTTCCTGGAGAAAGACTTTCCGGTAACTCCGTTTAATCATAAGGGTTCGGGAGATACGAGAAAGTTTATAAGTTCATTTGTGGAGGAGAATAGGTATGGAAGAAAAGATGGACAGCGCTGTCAACATCAAGAAGATCCTCAGTGCTTTGGACATAGTCATGGAGAAATTGCAGCCCATCATAAAAGTTTCAGTGATCGCTCTGGATGAGTGAGATTTTGTTACGAATCTGGAACTAGGAATTGACCTTTTCTGCTCCGGCTATAAAAACCTACACGAAATTGTACAGAATCTTCTCAACCCCCCCAATAAGTTGCTCAGACGGCCACAATGTATGGCAATTCTGAAGGCACATTTGGTCAATAGAAGCAATAGTCATAAGCTCAGTATTTTGTATTAAATGGGATAAAGGGTGTCGACGGCAAAGTCAAATCCGATACGGTGGGTCGTGATATATTGGGAGCTTTTAGTATGATAGTATCGAAACGTTTGTTAAACCACTCAATGACGGGATCCCATTAGTTCTTTTGGAGCTCGTATAGATCTCTGTCTTCTTTGAAAATCAACTTGATAAGTACCTTATTTGTATCTTGCATTTCCAGATCCTTTAGTAAATTGCAGAGTTGTTTAAAATACTCATCATCGTTTACTAACATTTTACGTTCCCAAAAAGTGCTGGTACTTACCTGCATAAAGCTCTTCTTTTCTTTCGAAGTTCCAGGATTTGCAAAAGAAAACGTCGTTTTTTTATGATAGAGGTTTGAGATAATGAAGAAAAGGTTAACAAAATCTTCATATTTTGTTCAACTTTCTTTTTATGTTTTAAGATCAATTTGAATTGATTAGAATTCATTTTATTTTCACAAATAATTTGAGAAGAACGAAACTCACAAATTTTTCAATACAAAATTTGACAGTCGGTGTTAAATAAATTTAAATGTCAAATGAAAACATGCATATGTTCGGTGTGAACGATTTTCGGATTTTCGAAAACATTTTGCCGAAAACTCGGTTTTGGGTTTGCTATAAGACCAACTGCAAATTGAAGAACACCAACCACCAGTAACACTGGAGCACTGAAAGTAATTTTGAAAATATGGGTTAAATAATAACGGGAATAGGGTTGCTATGCCCAATTTATACATATTTGAATCCCAAAATCGAAAAAAATCTAATTCAAATTTATTTTTGTTCATAAAAAGAGAATAGACATAAGAATATTGAGTAAATTCACAAACGTCAAATTTTTGTGAAGTTGTTCGGCATCACCGCTTTTTTGTGATGCTGGGGTGGAATCGGCTAAGATGATAATTGACTATCAATTTTTTGATACCATTATAAAGCCATCCAGGAAATACGATGGGATGGGCTGGGCAAAAAGAGGATGAAAATCTGCGATATTTACTATGGTGACTGCTACTACGAAAACCAACGGCGCTTATTTGGATGCGGCTTCGTCATTGGATCCAGACTTAGGCAAGAAGTCTTGAGCTATAGGTGCATCAATGAGCGCCTCATGACCAAACGCATCAAGGCTAAATTCGGCAACATTAGCCTGATATGCGCGCACGCCACCACAGAAGAGAAAGACGACAACACCAAAAATATGTTCCTCGAGCTCCTAGACAAAACATATGAGCAGTGCCCTAGCTACGATATTAAAATAGTCCTGGGTGATTTTAATGCCAAGCTAGGAAGGGAAGACATCTTTGGTGGAATAATCGGGAAAAACAGCCGATTACAGATTTTGCTACGGGGCGAAACGTCATGGTAGCCAGTACGCGTTTTCCACACCTCAACATCCACAAAGGTCTTGGACTTCTCCAGATCAATCTACCGTCAACCAAATTGACCATATTGCTATCGACCCAAGACACACTTTCAGCATCATGGATGTACAAACTTTTCCAGGAGAAAACATCGACTGGGACCACTACCTCGTTGTAGCCGAGGTAGCACTTTGGTTTTCCAGACCCAAGGCAAAACATGGAGGTGCTGGGAGAAGGTATAACGTCAAACGGCTACAATCGCAAGAGATTGCCAGATCATTTCCCGACCGAGTTACTAGTAACCTCTCTCGAAGTTCTCTGCCACCAACAGAATGTATCGAAAACCAGTAGCAACATTGCCAAGATGCAATCAGAGAAGCCGCCTCTGATATGCTGGGTTTCAAGAAGCCACCAACAAGGAACCTCTGGTTTGATGAGGAATGTCGGCAGGCAAATGCAGCCAAACAACAGGCATGCAAAGCGGCGCAGCATTTAAGGACGAGAGCTGCTCATGAGATCTACGAGCAGAAGAGGTGAGAGGAACACCGACTTCTCAGAAAGAAAAAGAGAGGGCATGAGAAGCGTGCGGTCGAAGATGTTGATAGGTATAAAAGCAGGAATGAAGTTCGAAAGTTTTATGAACAGGTGAAACGAAATTCACAAGTCCATAAACCTAGAACCGAAGGCTGCAAAGACGAAAGTAGAAACATTATAGTGGAACAGCAGTCAATGCTGTGGATATGGAAGGACCACTTCTGCAGACTGTATAGGGGCGACTACGAACCGAATCCCGCCGTCAGGCAGGATGATCTATTTAACATAGACCGCGAAAGCCAACAATCCCGTCCTCCCGACTTAGACGAAGCAAAGATTGCCATATCTAAGCTGAAGTCTAATAAAGCCGCTGGAGCGGATGGTTTGAATGCCGAACTCTTTAAAGTAGCTGGTGATAAGTTCGTTTGGAGCATGCACCAACTTATCTGTAAGATATGGTCGGAAGAAAGCATGCCCGATGAATGAAACCTCAGTATTGTTTACCCGATCCTGAAAAAAGGAGACCCTCTAAACTGCACCAACTATAGAGGAATCAGTCTTCTTAACATCGCCTATAAAATCTTCTCTGCCGTAATATGTGAACGTCTAAAGCCCATCGTCAACAGCCTGATAGGTCCTTATCAGTGTTGTTTTAGACCAGGAAAGTCGACAGTCGAACAAATATTCACTTTACGGCAGATCCTGGAAAAAACACTAGAACACCAAATCAACACCCATCATCTTTTCATCGATTTCAGGGCCGAGCTGTATAGAGCCATGTCTAGTTTTGGCATCCCTGCCAAACTCGTCCGTTTGTGCAGGATGACCATGGAGAATTCACGCTTCTCCATAAAGGTTGGAAACAACTTAACAGAACCTTTCGATGTCAAAAAAGGTTTTAGATAAGGTGATGCGCTGTCATGCGATTTTTTTAACATCGTGCTTGAAAGAATAGTGCAGAGCTCACACGTCAACACTAGAGGCACTATCTTTCAAAAGTCTGTCCAATTACTAGCATATGCTGATAACATTGACATAATCGGAAGAACTCAGCGTGATGTCAATGGGGCTTTTGTGAATATTGAGGTTATAGGTTTAACGGTTAATGAGGGCAAAAAAAAGTACATGCTGTCGTACAACACCGACGACGTCTTGGTCAAAACGTCACTATCAACAGACGTAACTTTGAGGTAGTCAAGGACTTCGTCTACCTGGGCTCCGCTGTAGACGCAGAAAACAACACCAGCGCTGAGATCAAACGCAGAATAACTCTTGCTAACCGCTGTTTCTTTGGACTAACAAAGCAATTGAGTGGTAAAGTCCTCTCTCGAGGGACCAAAGTGTTGCTATATAAGACCCTTATCATCCCCTTCCTGCTATACGGTGCAGAAGCATGGGCTGTGACAAAAGCGGATGAAAGCACCTTGGGTCGCTTCGAGAGAAAAGTTCTTCGTGTTATCTACGGTCCCGTATGCATCGAAGGGGAGTGGAGGAGAAGATGGAACGATGAGCTGTACGGGCTGTAACGCGACGTAGACTTAGCCAGAAGGGTAAAAGTCCAACGACTAAGATGGCTGGGTCACGTAGAGCGCATGGAAACCAATGCTCCGGCCCAGAAAGTCTTCGAATCCGCACCCACAGGACAGCGCAGTAGAGGAGGACCGCGTATCAGGTGGCGCGCACAAGTGGAAAGTGACTTCACCCAACTTGGAGCGCGAAACTGGAGAAATCTATCTAGGGACCGAGCTAGATGGAGAAGTTTGTTGGGTGAGGCCCTAGTTCACACAGGACTGTAGCGCCACCTTAAGTAAGTAAGTAAGTTTGAAAATGTAAAATACAAATTTTGTTTTTATATACAAAAAATAAATAATTCAAAATATAATCGGGGTCATATCCATTGACTCAATAAGATTAGTTTTGAAGTGAAGGAAATTCCTACAAAAATACAAACAAATTACCTCCCTACGACCCGCCCCCTCTGGATCCGCCCTTAATTAGTTGTTAGGTCTTTATAGTTAGTCTTAGTACACTTTAACTTACCATTCCTTGAAACTAGAAACAAGAAATTAATAGTAAATTGAAAGCAAAGCATGACATTTATTTTGTTTTTTTCTTTAATAAAACACAATTTTATTTTATATCGAATAAAACAACAAAATTCTTTATTGCTTTATCCCAAAGATTTCAAATTTTTCCATTATCCTTTCAATCCTACTAACACAATAATAGCAATAAATATTTGTTCATATACATATATATATATATTTTGTTTTTGACTTTGTATATATGTATATATATTATATTATAACTGTTTTTTTTCTTCTTCATTTATAATATTTTATATTATTTAGTATGTCTGGTATTGATTTAAATTTAAAATTTAAATTTAAAAAAACAAAATGAATGCAATGATGATAAAACACTGGCAGTTATTATATTCAAAAAGAATTTCATGCAATTTTATTCTTGTTGTATCTAGTATATATAAATGTACGAGTATATATATTTATATAAATATATAACATAGAGCAGTTATTTAATTCATTTTGGTTCTCTCTGCAAAGGATTTTTCGACTTTAGTTAGTTTAGTACTTCGATTAAGTTAGTGCAAAATGTTTGTTTTTGTTTTTTCTTTAAATACATAATACAGCTATTACTTATATTATTATTACAATAAAAATAAAAGTAATAGAATTACATTTATATATAAGAACATTCATAGTCATTTTCATTTTAATTTTTTTTCTCAGACACGAAAGAGATTTAATATTTTGCTTTTTTTAAAGTTAAAGTAAAAGTTAAAAGTGTTAAAACTTAAACGGAGGTCCTTGAATTTTGTTTTTTTTGAAGGACCTGTTGTTTTTTCATGTTTATTTTTCTATAACCTACGATTAATTTTTGGTATTAGCTGCATTTGCAATTTACTTTATTTGTCTATAAATATCTATATTTGTTTTTTTTTTTTAATAACTAACTTTTTATAATTAAAATTTAACAATTTAAGTTTTTTTTTATATTTATTTATTTATGCTAAAAGCTACATTTAAACAATTTGTAAGATTTATCTTTTTTTTCTACAGCATTTTTTAAGCAACTTTTACGGGGTCCTTTTTGTATGAGGTCCTTTTCAGCTTAAGATATTTCGAGTTAGATCGTTTGCGTTTAACGGTTTTTGGTGGTATTTTGATTGAGTTATACGGTGGTGGTTGTATATTTTTCTTTCATATAAATGCCTTCTTATCTTAAGCTGAAAACTCTCCAAAAAAGATCACCCATTGATTAATTGCAAATTAAAGAAGAATTAAATAAATGTTTAGGGAAATGTTTAAGACTTATTTTATTATCTATATAATTTATTAATTTTTTTTTTATATATACAAAAAGTATTTTTTGTAATTTCTTTGAAACTTTTAATGAAATTTTATTTTTTGCTTTTGTGACTATCGATTTTTTATTTAATTCACTATAAAATGTAGTTTTTAATTATTCAATTTCTTTGGTTCAGCTGTTTATGTTTTTATTTGTTTCTTCTTTTTTTGTTGTTGTTTTTTTTTTGCAATAAAAGGATACAAATTACTTTGTTTTTTTTTTTTTTTGAAGATTGTAATATAAATTTGTATTTTTTTTGTTTGTTTTGTTAAGTTTAAAAATGTATTTTATTATCCTTAAATTATATAAGTTCTGCATAATTTATTTGTGCTTGGTGGAAAGGTTCAAATAATATAAGATACAAAATATTTCTATGTTAAAAAAGGACATTCTTTATACATTTTTCAAAATTCTGTTGTTTTATCGATTTTTGTTTTTTTGTTTTATTTTTTTTTTAAATATTTTTCCTTCAAAAATTAAAGTTTTTGTAAAACTTATCCGTAAGAAAGAAAAACAAAAAGAAATAATAAAGACAAAGGGGTATGCTCATTTTCGGCCCGGAGTGTACACCAATGAATTTGGTATCAAATTAAAGGTTGTTCTAAGCCGGACATATCTGCACAAATATTTTGTCGATAACTCATGGGAGATCCGAGATATTTGAGATTGAAGTTCGAAATGTCCAACCGTTAAAAATCAGCACTTTTTGGACATAAATGCTAATATCTTTGGATATAGATAAGCTAGGAAAATCAGAAAGGTATTAAAATAAAGGTGTCAAAAATATCTTTTAAATAAAACTAAAATTACATTTCTATGATTTATATATTTTGAGTTACTTTAAATCAAACCTTTGAATAACAGCATTTTTTAGGCAAACTTTTGTACAATAATATCTTTTAAAATTCAATGATGACATTTATTTTTTTTGGCACCAATAAATAGCTTAGATCACAACAACCTTTATTTTCATATATACTTTGTTAGGGTTTCTTCAACAATATATTCATTTTGACAATAATAATTCAAAAATATGTTCCTAAAATACAAAAAATATCTTATACCTAACACTAAAATAAAAATGATTCTTATACTAATAGTGGAAAAATTAAAACAAAAAATAAATAATTCTTATTAATGTAGTGGAAATATTAGAATAAAAAAAGAAGTTGTTATCACAATATCGACAAACAAAATAAAATTAATTCAAAGAAAAATAATAAATAATTATAAACTAAATAATAATTCAAAGAAAAATAAATAATTTAAATGGCAATGGGTTTGGCAAAACATAATTCTAATCTGAATCATAGGTCACTAAAAGGTTGTTTAAAAATTGAGAAGGGGGTCTTAAATTACTCTCATATCTTGCCCAACTTAAAAACCATATTATGGTCATAACATGAGCGCAGTATCCAACCGTTCTTCGACCTACTAGGCAGTTGCAATAATATTTTTCAATCGCTTATCTGCCCTGTTGATTATTATTATACAAAATAACTCTCCGGCTTATATGCCTACTCTGAATCCTACCACGGAATAATTTAGCATATCTTATAGAGGGTAAACCTTCTGGGAGACTGCTGGTTGGGTCCATGTTTATTTCTATAAGATATGAGCCATCATTTCGGATATACTCCCCGTAATTAGATCGCGATTGTTTTAATTGATAGGTTCCACAACTAAACAAAATAAGTTCATTATAATTTAAGCTTGGGAACTATTAACGTTACTTGGATTTTCATTAAAAGTTGAATCGTAAGATTTTTTTTGTATATTAGGAGCATATTTTTGAATTATTATTGTCAAAATGAATATATTGTTGAAGAAACCCTAACAAAGTATATATGAAAATAAAGGTTGTTGTGATCTAAGCTATTTATTGGTGCCAAAAAAAATAAATGTCATCATTGAATTTTAAAAGATATTATTGTACAAAAGTTTGCCTAAAAAATGCTGTTATTCAAAGGTTTGATTTAAAGTAACTCAAAATATATAAATCATAGAAATGTAATTTTAGTTTTATTTAAAAGATATTTTTGACACCTTTATTTTAATACCTTTCTGATTTTCCTAGCTTATCTATATCCAAAGATATTAGCATTTATGTCCAAAAAGTGCTGATTTTTAATGGTTGGACATTTCGAACTTCAATCTCAAATATCTCGGATCTCCCATGAGTTATCGACAAATTATTTGTGCAGATATATCCGGCTTATAACAACCTTTAATTTGATACCAAATTCATTGGTGTACACTCCGGGCCGGATGTCCCTTATAAAATGAGCAATCCCCTTTAAAGCCCAAAAATTGGTTTATCGTTTGTGTAACAAAATTTAAATAAATAATTAAACGCGTTTAGTAAACATCACAAAGAGTCCACATAAGATCGAAGCGGCCATTATTAAAAATGACGAATTTAGAGCACCGCTGCCGTTGCAACGATCCTGGTCGCAGGAGCAGACAACTTGACGTCCGCCAAATCCAGCACGTGAGTAACAGTAGTTGTAGCTGGTTTGATTGAGGAAACCGCAGGTTCGAATAACACGGGTATCTGGGGGCACTATTAATAGAAAATAAAATGACATTTGTATAAGTTTTTGTATTCTTAAAAAAAAAATTGATTTTTAGTGATAAGCAAAATCTTACATCCATTGACAGAGAATTCAATGACTTGACTAATCTTCCTGCAGAAGATCGATAGACCCTGTTCCCGTGATGAATATTCTTGGCGACAGTCCTTCAAGAGATTATCAGGTGGGATGTCAAGGTTGCAGTTAGCATCTTTATGACTGTTGCACACAAAGCATTGAATTGCCGATCCTGAAATAAAATTTTATAGCATTGTTTTTTTAAATTTCGTTCTTGTTTCATTGGGCAAAGTAAATTGATTTTTTTTAATACCATTTTGTGGTTTGTTGGATTATGAAAAGCAAACAAAAATTTATTGACAATTTGACAGCTACACTAACATTAAGCTGACACAAAAAATTCAATAAAATGACATTAAAACTATTATCAATGTGCGGGTTCAGATAACATAGTGTACTTCATTTGCAGTCAACTGTACCTATTCTTTGAACGTAAGGACAAGGGCAATAAGTTTATTTTTCAATTATCAATATTTGTAAACTTTGATCGTTTTAAAAGTACCACTTAAATTATTGTCCACAAAAACTCCTCAAGTAAGCTAAACAAACTCTTTTACACGAAACATTAAACAGAATTGAGCAGAAAATACATAAATGACAGAGTAATAAAGTTCAGCATTCAGCTAAATAAAATAAACGTAATCAGCTGTCATTCTCAGCGCTGGTGTTGTTTTCTGCGTCTACAGCGGAGCCTACGTAGACGAAGTCCTTGACTACCTCAAAGTTACGTCTGTCGATAGTGATGTTTTCACCAAAATGTCGGTGTTGTATGTCCTTTCCATGACGACAGCATGTACTTTGTTTTGCCCTTTAAGCCCATTTTTGCCGCATCTGCCTAAATACTCACAACAGCCCCATTGACATAACGCTGCGCTGAGTTCTTCCGATTATGTCAAAGTCTTCAGCATATGCTAATAATTGGACAGCCTTTTGAAAGATAGTGCCTCTAGTGTTGACGTGTGAACTCTGCACTATTCTTTCAAGCACGATGTTAAAAAATCGCATGACCTTGTCTAAAACCTTTTTTAACTTCGAAAGGTTCTGTCAAGTTGTTTCCAACCTTTATGGAGCAGCGTGAATTCTCTATGGTTATCTTGCACAAACGGACGAGTTTGGCAGGGATGTCAAAACTAGACATGGCTCTGTACAGTTCGTCCCTGTAGATGCTGTCATATGCGTCCTTGAAATCGATGGAAAGATGGCGGGTGTCGATTTGGTGTTCTTGGTTTTTTCCAGGATCTGCCGTGAATGTGAATATTTGATCGACTGTGGACTTTCCTGGTCTAAAAATACACTGATAAGGACCTATCAGGTTGTTGACGATTGGCTTTAGACGTTCACATACTACGGTAGCGAAGATTTTATAGGCGATGTTAACTAGGCTGATTCCTCCATAGTTGGTGCAGTTAAGAGGTTCCATTCATCGGGCATGCTTTCTTCCGAGCATATCTTACAGATAAGTTGGTGCATGCTCCTTACCAACTTATCTCCAGCTGCTTTAAAGAGCTCGGTATTCAAGCCATCCGCTCCAGCGGCTTTATTATATTGTTAGACAGATTTGTCTTTACTTAATTTCCAGTCAACTTTCCAATAAAGCTGCCTTCATCAGAAGGCAAGCTGCCAATCAGATAATAGAACCTTTATTCGTCTCTAACTCTCTTATGTCGTCTGTATTTTAAGCGATTTAGACATCTACCTTGCTTCTGGCATTTAGTTACAGTTCAAATTATAAAACGTATACATTAAATAATTTTTAAATCGGCATTATTTCTAAGTTTCTGACATTTTAAATTAAAAGATTCGTTATTCAAAGCTAGGTTTGTTTGTTATATTTTTCAGAAACTGTCATTATTTAGACGTGTTCAGATTCAACGTGTGTAATAAAAAGAATGAGTACTTTATTTAATGTCTTCAATAGCTAATAAATAAATATTTATTTATTTATTTGTTTTAGAAAATTTGTCTACAGCTGTTTATTTTAATATGGTTTGAGGTTAGCCGGGGTCTTCTAATTAAAAGTCAAACTGAACTGAACTGAAAGAATTTATCACATTCTTGCAAACAGACCGTTCACTCATAAAATTTTATGATTTCTAATAATTTAGCATAATATTTCAGCTGCAAATTGAAATACGAAAACTTCAATGAAGTTTAAATATCTATATCTTCTTTATTTGTGCTCATGGCCACAAGCTGTGTATATAATCTTATAGGTATGTCTAAAATAAAAAATAAAACAGGTTCCACATTTGCATCATCTCTCTACATCTGCACTTGCTCTTGATCACTAAAGCTCTGTTTCACAACACCATGACGATTGTAAATGACTTTGAAAACTATTAACCGCATCGGTTGAAGTCTTGAAATCCATCTGAATCACGTTATTATTAAAAAAGAAAAAAGGAAAATAGGTGGTTTGACCTTGAAGACTATTTCTATTGTTGTCTATATGAGTTGCATTGCATAAAATGGAGTTCTACTTCTACATCTACTTGTCAAGTATTGTAGTCCCTTTGAGTTCCATGAAACAAAAAACTACCCGCAAAAGTTTACATAAATAATATTGTTATCACATTAAAGGTGTTTTCAATTACCGCCATCTGGAGGAGTTACAGTTCACAGCTATACTTTAAACGTCTTCAATTAGCAATTTATTTCAATAGCTATCGAAGTTAAGTGTCAAACATTCAACTGACAGTTGAGTGTGAGAATAGGAATTTGCAATGCACAGTGTAGCCAAAATAAAAAAGAAAACATCGTACACTAATCACGTTTAAAATTAGTGTACAAGAGATTTATCTCACAGTCAGAGATTGAGATCTATGCGGCTTGAACTAATCGCCCACTTATGGTCGTCGCCGCCACAAACGAACCTATAGCCTCACTATCAATGCCCCTGGAACAGATTTATTAATTTGTTCACTAAACTTTTTATGTTACCCCCCTTTTGTTCATGTGTCCTATTGTGCAATTGAATACGATGTTTTCCAACCGACGACGCGACGATATGATGCGGAGGAGTCATAAAGAGGCTAGTTAGCCCATCAGCTAGACAGAACTCAGTTGTATCAGATCTGTTCGAGTGTGGGTTGTGTATGGTCGGTGTAATTGAATAAAGAAGAAAAAAAAAACGGAAACTCAAACGCGTTTTTTCATTCTTTTATTTTATTTGATGGTCCAACCTGCCGATCAGTACCTAACCTATTCATTATGCATGCACGCAATGCATGTTTCTTCTTATGACGTCATCATTTACAAACGTTTCACAAAAATGATGAATTGAAATTATATTTCTTTGTATATGACAATTGTTAATTTGGTTAGGTCTTTTAATTGAATCTGACAGTTAAATTATGTCTATCTGGGATAAACTATGCAAGAGATTGACCTCAAGTGGTAGAGGCAAAAGAAGAGAACTGGTGATAACCACTGTTTTGATCGGTTTGTGGAGCTTATATCCAGTTAATTATAAAGCAGCTTGTTAATTGGGAGATTAAGTGGCACTCATTTTTAAGCTGACCTTTTTGATCTGAAAACATGCATAAAAATTTCTGCAAACATATCTTTTTTATGAAGCTTGTTTGCAAAAGAATGTGTGTTAAAGCCCAACTATAATAAACTTAACCGAATGTAAGCTAATGTCAAAACCGGACGAAAAGTTATCAGAAAGTTATCGACAAAACAAAAAGTAACTATAATGGATTCAAATAACTTAAGCAAATGTCAAACGAAATGCGTTTCAAATTTGACATTTGCTTAAGCTCGCTTGCGTAATTGCACGAAAATTAGCGAAATTTAACGAAACTGACCAGAACGTCTGTTATGGTTAGTGACATATTAAAGCCCAACTATATTAGACTTAACTAAAAGTAAGGTAGTGTCAAAACCGGACGAAAAGTTATCAGAAGTTGTCGTCAAAACAAGAAGTAACCATAATGGATTCAAGTAACTTAAGCAAATGTCAAACGAAATGCGTTTCAAATTTGACATTTGCTTAAGCTCGAGCCATTTAAAAGGCTCTTGCGAAATTTAGCGAACTTTAACGAAACTGAGCAGAACGTCTATTATGGTAAGTGATATATAAGGCTGCTTATAAGTTCGTTCCCTTAAGCTAGCTTAAGCTCGATTAAGTCTATTATAGTTGAGGCCTTAGGTCTTTAAATCTAGCCTTAATTTGTATGTAAGTTTTTTGTCTCAGAACACCTGTGATGTTCTATGAATTTTAATCTTAAGTTCTTTCAGTTTTATTTATTTTTTTTTCATTTAAGCTTTACAAAAATTTAAGCCAAATAAACCTGAAAATAAGAGACACTCAAAGTAAACGATCTGGCCTTCCTTGATTTTATAATCAAGAAATTTGAAATTGCTTTTAAACAAATACTTACTTTAAATAAATAACACAAACAATTGTTTGACTCATGATTTTATGTTCTTCTTAGTTCCAAGTAACGTGAATTTACTTTTTTTGTTTAACAATAAACTTGACAGGACTTTGAACTAAAATGCATACAAATCACAGAAATTAAAAGAAAGGAACAGATCTACATATTTCTTAAACATGGCTGCAGGATTTTTAGATTTTAGATGATTTGGGAAAATAGTCAGCAGTTTTGGTGGCGCCGATCTGTCATGGTAAATGTTTGACGTTTATTTTCTAAATTTTGTTTTGTTAATTCCTTAGGTAAGTTTGTTTTATTTTTGTTTGCAGTGTATATCCTCTGAATGTCATAGTAAAAAGTTGTCAAAAACAGCACATTTTCAACATTTATAAAAGGTGGGACCTTTGATTTCTGTTTTGCACTTTAGCAAAATGTAGTTTTGATTTAAATTTAGAAAAATTGGTTTAGGTTTTAGGTTTGAGGTTTTTTCACGAACTGTCAATGTTTAGACGTGTTCAGATGTTCAGTTGTTTAAGGGAATTTTAGTTTTAATAGGATTCACATTTTCACTTACACAATTGATAACTTAAAAAATACTAAGGCTTAAATAACAGGAAAGAACTTTAATTGTCAAGAAGTATTAAGAACGACTAATCGAATATTCAGTTATCAACTGTCACCACTGCCAGATAAATTCTACAAATTTTCTTGTATACATTTTGACAGAACTTCGTTTTAAAGAAAGAACCAAAATGAGATAATTATCAAAAATTTGCTTTTTTCTCTAATTTTAGATTTTGTTAGTTCCAAGAACATTACTCAAAAGCTGACCTAGTTAACTTTCCTATTTAGTTCCGAGTCCGAAAAATACAAAAATTGGCAAGCATTAAAATAAAACTATACTTAAATTTAATCCAGTGGAATAAAACTTCATTTTATTTTTATATGACACTCCGTACGTAACCCATATATTTCAACTCCCACGTAACCCTTCATGAAAATAAAAATTCAATTCTCCATGAACATCAAAAAAAGAAAATTAACTTTAATCCCATGTTTATAATATAGATTAAGATACATACAAAGACACTAAAACCTCTCCTTGTTCCTTCTTTAAGAGTCCTTGAATCCTTTTATCTCTATTTTTATAATTGCTGACTTCTTTTATTTTTGTGTTTTGTTCTTTGTGAGATTATGTCGTGTGTATAAAAGTGATATAGTAGATATTTATTATATAATATTCCGTTGGGTCTGCTATAAATACATAAATGTATGCCATGGTCCCTCTGCCCGGTTAGGATGATATGAAGAGGAAGAAGATGATACAATTTTCATCCGTTCTCATTATCTTGCAACACAAAAACACAATGCACTCAATTAAAAATAGGATCATTTAATGTAGAACAACATATCTGGTACATTTTTATATACTTTACAGTCGCCGACAGATTGTATCTTTTTGATTTGATACACATTTGGCTATAATATACTTGAAACATCACACATAACTACAAACAGTGTCAAATGGCTTAAAAGGTTTAATCTATCTTAAAGTGGGTTAAATCGAACCAATGCACATCACATGCACATTAAAGGTACATTAAAAAGGGTGTTTTGTGTTTACCCTTTTTGATGGCTTTGGGGATTGTATCTTTCTGTCGGTAATCTGTGGGTGATATTTAAGTTTTTTAATCAACCTCTTAGGAGCCTTGAAATACCTTAATAATTGTATCTATATTTAAGATTGAAAAATGGAGTTTAAAAACTTTAACTGTTAAATACAAATTCACTTCTATTGAAATTTGTGAATCTGAACAAGTCAAATCAGTGACAGTTCATGAAAAAACAAAGCAAACAAACCTTAATCTACAACTGTCATCAGAAACTTACAAATTATATAGATTTAGTAAATTATTAAACGTTAAAGTAGCCATTTTGTGATTTTAACTTTAGTAAAATGATAATTGGTGAAAATTAGTAAAATCATATTTTCATCTAAATATAAACCTTATAAAAATTTGTTTGTAAAGGATCCGGAAAAAAACTCCCGTACTTTTAGACGTTTATAATTAAAGCTATTTTTAGATATATGGTAGTGTTTAAAACTAGGTATTATTTTATTTAATGTAAAATGGCATAGTATTTAATTTCAAAGATTCATGTCATTGCTTTTTAAAATATGGGAGATCTTTTTGCCGGACACTGTACAAAACAATTGTCACTTGAATTTTTGTATAACTTTTGTTTTCAGATGTCATAAACGTCATTCTTGATGGTTTCGAATTAGTATCGATTTTCTGTCATTCCTTTTTCGACTTTAAAAGCTTAAAACAAATTTATTTCAGTTAAAAATGAAATGCTCTACTTGGTCTTACGAATTTGCTCTTTTGTATCCAGAGATCCTGTTTTAAAAAGTACCTACATTTTAAGACTGAAAATGCCTTTGCAAAATAAGTTTGTCTTTGTCAAAAATTAAAATGCCATAAGATTTCTCAAAATTATATTAATTTATTAAATGGGTAGAATCTTTCTTAAAAATGCAACAGGATCTTTTTGAGAATATTTAAATTTTGAATGTTTGATCAAAAATTACATACAGTAATTTATGGTCTTAAGAAAACTGAAAGAAAAACTCTAACGCAAGTTAGATTGCATTTTTCCGACTTGTCTACCATCTTCATGTCATGTTGGTATAAAATGTCGAGTTCTTAAAACTAATACAATATATAAAATTACTTCAAGTCAATGGTGCAAAATTTCAAAAAGCTCATTGTTAAGTATTGTTAAGAGCAAAGCATTTCAACATAATTTCTTTGGTAAATAAAGGTTCCTTTAATAATAATTTAAATACTAATTTTTAGTTTTGTTTACTAATAAAATATTAAATTATTTTTATTACAAAAAAAGTTCATCTAGCTCCCGTAAAAAACGAAGCAAACAGTTGAACGGACCTTTTATGTAATTTGAAAAAAACTTGAGCTGTCATTTGTGACTTAATTTCTAGCAAAATGTTCCTAAATGACAAGATTTTTATTACAAGCAAAGTTCATATAAAAATTTCGTAGCTCCTGAAAAAAAAACGAAGCAAACAGTTGAACAGTTGGTAAAAATTGATTTTCGACTCAAATATCTTTTCAAAAATTAGTTACATTGGCTTTAAACTACCTTTATCTTTTAAAAAATATTGTTGTCAATATTCAGTAAAATTTTGAGAGAAAAATCGAAAAGACAGTTTTTTTCCAAAAAATAAAAACTGAAGAGAAAATTTAACAAAAGTTGGTAAAAATTGATTTTCAACTCAAATATCTATTCAAAACTTTGAGATATCAGCTTTAAATTACTTTTATCTTTTAAAAAAAATATTGTTGTCAACATTCTGAACAATTTTGAGATAAATCGAACTGACAGTTTTTTTTACAAAAAATAAAAACTCAAAAGAAAATTTAACAAAAGTTGGTAAAAATTGATTTTCGACGCAAATATCTTTTCCCAAAATTTGATATTAAGGTTTTCAACCAATTTTATCTTCATATATTCAGTAGTTTTTTTTATAAAAAATCAAAAATCCAACAGTCAAAATTGGTAAAAAATAATGTTCGGTCCTTGATATCTGTCAAATTAATTTCATTCATCCAATTTGTAAAAATTTAAAATTATTAAAAATTTGTTTTTGACTAAAAATCTATTTAACAAAACTAGATTTTCAAACTAAACTATTTCTTTATATGAAACCTTTTGTTAAAAGTTTAAAAGTTTTTAAGAATAATTCAACTAACAAATTTTTTAACCCAACGTGACAACCTACAAACTTTTAAGCAAGACAAATCGACAGATGGGTTGGGAAGTTATCAATGTGGGT
The DNA here is from genome assembly GCF_945859685.1 of Eupeodes corollae. Lineage (NCBI taxonomy): Eukaryota > Metazoa > Arthropoda > Insecta > Diptera > Syrphidae > Eupeodes > Eupeodes corollae. The sequence goes on from NC_079149.1 coordinate 128,842,579, forward strand.
CGCATCCCAGCCTCTTTTTTTTAATAATAAACGGTCACTCAAGAGGTTATTAATACCCTTAACATGTTTAAAGTTTAAACACAGTGCGAGCGTTAGGAAAATAGGGAAGGATTAAAGAGGAGATAGCGATGCACATTGGTCTTAAAGTTTTGAATATCAAAATGATAGATAAAACAGAGCTGGGTAAAGCATTCCACATTCTCGATGTGCGGTTAAAAAAATAATCTCTATACATGACAATACGTCCGTAATTGAGCTCAAGGTTAAACTGATGTGTATTCCTGGAAATACGAGTATTACGGCTGAATTGTTTTAAAGGGGGAATGCAACTAGCTAATTCGATAGAACACAGTTTATAAAAATATCGGTAGAACAACGAAAGGCATGAAACATGGCGGCGGTGTTCAAGTGACGTAATTGTTTCGCTCATAGTTCTATCGCCTATCATTTTCAAAGCTCTTTTTTGGATCATGTCCAAAATACTTAAACTTGTTTTAGGGGCACATTTATAAAAATGAGGAAGATCGTGGGAGACAAAACGGAGCCCTGCGGCACACCAGGGTTTATTTAGTGAATATAAGATTTGAACCCGTTCAACACTACTTGAATTGAACGGTCCGAAAGGTAATTTCTAACCCAACGAAGAAGGGATTCTTCTATACCAAAAGCACGCATTTTCGAAAAGAGAGCTTGGTGCCAAACAAATGCTTTTGAAATATCAAGTTCAATAATCTTACTTTCTCCAAAACGATGTTAAGATTTGTTCCACTGTTCGATGAGATAACCAAGTGATCACTAGTGGACCTATTGATGTTTTTCAAGATATTTCTTAAGCTGATAATAATTAATCACCGTTTCCATGACCTTGGAAAGAAGAGGGTGATTTGCCTTTTTTAGGGACAGGCTGTACAAATGCTGTTTTCCATCCGTGTGGAAAGAGACATGTAGAGTAGGAAAGAAGTCTTTCTAGCTTGACTGAACTTATTCCGGTTTTCCTCAATGAGGTTGGCTTTATAAATCCGGAAAATAACATCTGTGATCCTAATTACCTTTTTACAGCTCGAATCAAACCATGAGTTCTTTTTAGGTTTGATTAATTTTACCCTATTCGCGATAAAATCTCTCATTCCACAAAGAATTTGATTTGTAACCATATCTGCGCTGGAATCTACGTCACTATTGAGGAACCATAGTGACCAGTTAAAGTTCCTGAACAATTCATTAAGACCATCCCAGTTGGCTTTCTCATATTGCCAAACGGTTCTCATAACTGGGTTTTTTACACATGAGAAATTTGCAGATACGATACAATGGTCTGATGTGCCTAGAGACCTGCAACGTCAGGGATTCGTATTGGCTCATCGACAAGCTGGGTTAATTGATTTAACTCAGCAAAGACCTTAACATACCTTCTTTCCAATGTTGACTGGCCAGAATAACGAAGCCAAGAAGAATTGTGTACATTGAAATCGCCCGCAATGACGATTTCAGTGTGAGGATAATGGGCAACAATTCTTTGAATGGAGTCGGACAGAGCATCAAATTCGTTAAAAGTTGAATTTCTGGACTTCGATATAAAAAACATGCGTGAACCGTTAATTTTAACCGCATGAAGTTAAAGTTTGTGTTGGAAGAAAATAGCAATTGAAAAAAGAAAAAGAATAATGCCAGAGGGAAAAAAATATATTAGTTTTAATGGTGTAGCTAATTTAATAGATAAATAAATTTATAAAAAAAATATAAACAAAATCAGATTCGGGCTTTTAGTTTAGCTAAAACAAAATTATTAAGTTTTTTTTTTCAAAAACAGCAATCATTTAATTATGGCAATATGTGTTAAACAATTAATTCAAATGTTCTAAGGGCTTTTAGTTTGGCTAAAACAAAAGAAAGGATACCTAGATCATAAAGAATTTGCAATTTTAAATGCGGTTTGGGCTTTTAGTTTGGCGAAAACGAAAAAAAAAGAAAGATATCTCAAGAAATTAATGATTAGCAATTTTTCAAATGTGATTTAGGCTTTTAGTTTAGCTAAAACAATATTGTAATAGAATTATTATTCTAGTATATGAAACTGCATCTAATAAAAACTTGAAAAAATATCTTTGGGCAGATTCGTTGTCTTCTATTTGCTTGTACCCATAGATTTGGTTGCCATAACACAAACAGCTTTTGATAGTTGCTTCAAACACTTTGAACTTAGACGTAGGATCAACAAGTTTGTTATTAAAGAAGTTTGACCACATACAATTTATTGCAGTTTTTGCAACTCTCACCTTATCTTTTATGTGAATACAAAAATTCAGGTTATGAGTTCATGTGTAGCCTAAATATTTAAATTCTTTCACCACTTCTAAGTTGGAACCATTGAGGGTCCAGTTGCGGTCGGTTCTAATGCTACGATGTTGGGACCTAAAGACCATAATCTTCGACTTTAAGGTGTTTATTTGGAGATCCCATAGATCACAAAATTGTTTTAATTTGTTTATTTGAAGCTGAAGTGTGACTGCATTATCAGTTAAGATCACCAAGTCATCGGTGTAGAGCAAAACTTTACTAGACAAATGACCGAAAGTAACACCACTAGGTATATAGTCTTCAATATCATTTATAAATAGTCAAAAGATAAGCGGGTTTAAAATGCAGCCTTGAGGCACACCTGTATTACAACTAAACGGTTTCGATTTGCTACTACCATTTGAAACTACAGCTGTCATATTTGGGAGCAGCTGCTCATAGATTCGGATAAATTTTGTCGATAGCCCGATAGCTGCAAGTTTAAATAGTAGAGATCTTCTGTTAATGGTGTCAAATGCTGATTTAAAGTCAACGAAAAAAGAGTAAAGATTTATTTTTTTCTCTAAGTAACGCCTAGCAATACTCGTCAAAGTGAAAATTTGGTCGATTGTCGAAAGATTAGCTCGAAAGCCCGCTTGAAAGCAACTTATTTTGTTGTTTTGTTCGACCCATCTTACAAGCCTGGAATAGAGGATCTGGGTAAATAATTTCTTAGAGAACTAAGCATAGAGATGCCTCTATAGTTTACAGGTAAAATAGCGTCAACTTTTTTAAAAATTGCAGAGATAGATAAGGACTGGAAAATTCCTGAAAACTGCTCCTCCTTAAACATTTTGTTGAAGAGCACTAAAATAAATTCTAAAAACTGCAAGGTGGCGTTCTTGTAGAACTCAGCTGGTATGCCGTCCAGCCCTGCAGTCTTGTTGTTCTTCAATTTTTAGCGCAACAACCAGTTCTAACAATGAGAATGGAACATCTAATTCTTCAATATATACAGTTCTGTTCACTTGACATATTTTTTTTTTTACATAAATTTGATTTTTTATAATTGTGTGCAAGAATTAACAAGCAATTGCATTTTTTAGAAAGCTTATTAAGTTCTCAACAAAAAAACACCAAAAAATGGTAGGTGAGTGGAAGATAACGGATATTTTTTTTTTCTTTTTTGTATATGCTGTAAGAAAAAGTGAAGTTTTTTTTTGTTCACTTGATTAGACGCACACTTTAAATTATTTATTTGGTCGCGATCTAGTACGTGGATTTGAGTTCGCTTCAAAGTTTAAGCATTTATTTAATTTTAACATTGTTTTTAATCAAAAATGGGGAAAAAAAAGTTTTAACCGAGGAAGAAAAAGGAAAAATTGACACGTTAAATTCCGAAGGGTTTGCCATGAGAAGTATTGCCAAAAAAATAGGCCGAAGTGACCATGTTATAAGGAATTACATAAAAAACAGTGTTTCATGTGGAACGAATTACAAGGGACGGACAAAAACCGCTTTAACTCCTCAGGACAAAAGAAAACTTATAAGAATTGCGTCAAATTCAGCTGCCTCCACCAGCAAAATAAAGGAAAAAGCGGGGATAACTGCAAGCATATCCTCTGTTTGGCGAGCTATTTTGATCGCAGACCAACTGAAATTAAAAAAAAAAACTTAAAAAAAAACCTTCACTAAACGCCGTACGAAAAGAACAGCGATTGGAATTCGCAAGCCTTCACATGATGTGGGATACCGAGTCTGGAAGGGTGCTGAATTGGGGAAATGTCATTTTTTCAGATGAAAAAAAATTTATTTGGATGGCCCTGATGGGTAAAACTAACACGTCACCATTCGAGGCAAGGAGGAGTAATGGTTTGGGGAGCCATTTCGTACTATGGGGCATTCGATTTGGTGTTTGTTTCCAACAAAATGGCGGGACTTTCCTACAAAGCTCTTTTGGAATCAGCCTTCCCCGCTATGAAAGAACTGTTTGGACCTATACCTTGGATTTTTCAACAAGATAATGCGCCAATCCACAACGCTCGTGTTGTCAAAACCTTTCTGGCCGCCGAAAATGTGGAATTGTTGTCATGGCCACCTTATTCACCTGACCTCAATATAATTGAAAATGTTTGGGGATGGCTCACGCGTCAAATTTACGAAGGAGGTAGGCAGTATGAGACCTGTGAAGAACTAAGTGTCGCCACCAAAGAAGCCTGGAAGAAGATTTCCTTAAAGTATTTAAAAAAATTGGAAGATTTCCAAAAAAATAGAATTTTTGATGTGATTTTAACACATGGTGGTTCTACAAAGTACTAAAAATATGAAAGAAACATACAAAAAAGTAAATGAGAAAAAAGTAAATCAAAAAGTCTGTGTTTCATTTTTACTACCATGAAATAAAAAATCAAATTTATATAAAAAGAAATGTGTGCGTCTAATCAAGTGAACAGGACTGTATAAAAAGCAGTGCAAAGCTTATAGACTTCTTATATACGGCTAATCCGTGGTGGAAAAAATTAAATTCCGAATGATCGGAATCTTCACCTATCTGAGTTTCACTTAATGCCAAAACAGCTGCTTTAAAAGTGAACTCAATTTGTGTTTCTAATTAGTTGTCCACAGCTGTAGTTCCTATATGTCGCACGTAGAAATTAGAACTTATAAGTCATTTAATTTGCATTTTTTTAAATCTGTGAAGTTTAAATTGCAAACAAAATATTTAAAAAAAACACACCATTAAGTTACGGTTATTAGTGTCAAGATGTCGCTGATTTGCGCTATCATATCAAACTAAAAAAATAAAAAAAAAATAACTTAGTATTAGATTAATAGCACAAAATAATAAAAATATATATACATAAGTTGGTTATCTCTATCTCAAGACAAGACATTTCAATCAATTTACTAAAAAGACCTCGGAACGGGAGTCGAGAATAATAAAAATAATAATACAAAATTTCATGTTGAAAATGATCTTCTTATATTGTTCCAGTGTATGTACTTAAATAATGATACTTTAAACTCATAAGTACTCAAATACAACACGACTAACTTTAGCTCAATAGAATTGAAAAAAAAAAAAAATAATATACGACCGTAATTCAAAAAGTCACAATAAGTGTGATGATGAATTCAGAGAATCAGATTATACTGAAAAATAAAATAAAAATAGAGGTCAGAACTATTTTCTAATTTGCCGATAGATTTTCGAGAGATGCGCGAGTCGGTGGGATGATGATGATAATAGAGCATCATGTCCAAAGTAATTGGGGTAGAAAATACTTATACTCCAATATAAATCAAAAAAGTTAAATATTCTCTATGTTTATGAGGTCAAAATAATTTGGAATTTTCAACAGAGTACATTTTTGGTCCTTTGTAAGGGTTGAAGAAAGAAGAATTTTCACAACCTCTCTATTTAGGTATCTGCCCAAACTCGAAGTAAAAGAGAGGGAAATATGTTGAAAAAATTCCTCATTATGATCCAATGCTCCACATTCCATGTAGTATTGATTTTTTGCATCGTCTTCCTCCTCTCCCATAACTATTAGTCCACCATAAGAACGTAGAACCATAATTATTGTGTGTGCATCAGAACGACAATAGGAAAGAAGAAGCTTTTTTCCTACCAAGCCTTTCTTTTACTTTTTTTCTTGGAGTCACATTGCAATTTTCTCATGGTTTGTTTTTCCTAGGAAAACCCCTTTACCAACCTAATATAGTTTACAACCTCATTGCTACTCTATATGGAGCCCTCCGAAGCAAAGTCTGCTCTGCCTTTCCACCATATCATGCCCTGCGCATGACTCTTTTCTTCCTTTTTTTTTTAAAGAAAGGATAACTCTGACACCAGTGTTAAGTGGTAAAAGGAAATAACACAAGGAGAGGGATCTTTCTATGGTATACCTACCAAATTTTTGCACATCCTGGAGGAAATCCAATCGATATACAAAATGTGGAATCAAAAATTCTCAATAATCATCCTTAAACGAAAAAAGGACGAACCCATTTACTCTTTGGGTGGTATCAATAAAGTATCCACCACCACCCAAAAATCCACCATTATTTGTGCCCAACCCGCTTTTTAAAACTGCCACAAAGGAGATTACAATACACCAACCAAAGTTATGTAACCTAAACTCAACTTAGTTTTCCGATGTGTATCCTTGGGGGTTGCGAAAAATACGTATATCACTTTTTTTAACAGAAAAAAGAATCCTCACCTTGTTGGACTGTGAACATTAGCAAAACTGCACTTGCTACTAACAACGATTGCATATTTGCTGATTTAGTTTGCTTCCTTTGGTATCCTTGAATTTTGTGGTGGTGAATGGCACACACGATTATTGACCCGGCACTAAATTTTCTAAATTTCCAAAATCCCGAGATTCCTTTGAATAGTTTTTCTTCTTTTTTCTCTTTTTGATTCTCAAAAAAATGACGATGGTAAAATTTAAAGAAATATCAATATCAAGGACACAACCACTCCCGTTTTATGTTAAGAATATATTTTTAAAAAATTTAATTTAATTTTATAAAAATTTTAAGATAACCGCTATAACAACCAACTGCGTATACGGGTGCGGAATATTATTTTTTGTTCTTCTCCGAAAAGTTTCGACCAGATGATGATGAAAAACTCGAATTGAATCTTTTAGAGCTGATAGATTTTGTGCTCTGGGGATGGAGAAGCGTTAAAGCTTCTGTTTTCTGGTGTTGTAAAGCTTTTGCTCAAGTTAAAAATTGGAGACAGAATTATTTTTGCGAGAGAACCAACAACTACAATACACGAAAGTTATGATGAAGTAATTGGTTTGGTTATAAGAAGAAAAAATAAAGAGAGGAAATCGGTTAAATTGTACGGCGAACACGCGCCCGTGGCGAGGCAGGCGGCGGCGGCGACGCGACGGTGGTTAAAACGTTGACGACGACGACGATGAGGGCGAAAGCGAAGGCGAGGAGGTTGAGAGTTCAGATTTGAGAATTTAAAATCTTATTTGCCGTATAATAGAGCGGATTAAAATGTGTATCTGTAGCTATGACGGCGGCGACGTCAAACTCTTTGATAGATGAAAATATGATTTAAAGTTTTGCGGTAATTTAATTTTTCTTTTCTTTTTTTATTTTTTAAACAAAAGAAGTAAGTATCTACTTTTGATTTTTTTTCTGTCATTTGTTTGTTTAAAGCTAACCCTTATTTTGTTCTTGGGGGTAATTGTACTGCCTACACTCACTGTCAATTGCTTTACAGTGTAGTAAGTGCAGTGCAATGGGAATGCATTGAAGCGGGCTTGAGCTTGAGGTTGTTGTGTCTTTTTGTCTTGTATTGATTTCATTTGGCATATACTTAAAATTCATATATGTAGGTATATACAAGAGAGAGCAAGGGCGGAATAGAATAATTTTTAATGTCATAAATTATAATGTGCTTGCGTATAGTCTATACTAGCAGGTGTTGACCTTTCATAAGATGCCGATTTATGATACTCACAGCCGAGCCGGTCCGTATGTATAAGTACATAATTGTTTTTGTAGACTTTATGTTTATGGGATTATAATTTTCTTGGGCGGGGACTGCAGTCTATAGTTTTTTTTTTTCAGACTGTCTTTATAGATGTAAATTTAATCTTGACCTATGCAAGTGACCCTCTTTTTTTTATTGCATAAGTTGACTTTAGGGAAATTGTAGAAGAAACCTTATATGAATATAGACAGATGGTAGACGGATTGCAGTATTTTATTGTAATATTGATTAAGTTCATAGTCAATTTTGTACTTACTTACTTTATTGGCGCTACAGCGCATAGTGCTCTTGGGCTTCAAGTAATAACTTTCGCCAGCTTACTCGATCTCTAGCTTGCTGCGTCGGCCTCAACTTGATCACTCCACCGGAGATGAGGCCTGCCTCTGCTTCTAATTCCCTCAGGCTTGGCGTTGAATACCTTCATGGCTGAATCACAAACACGCTTCAGCTTCGGCCTCGCTGCTTTACGGTGACCTTGCTGCGAGGTTGCTTTGAATGACATTTCTATTATTTCATCCCTCCAAAGAGCAAATATTTTGTTTGTCGACATTTCTTACAGTCCTTGAGCTGTCTTGAACTAAAGCTTCCGTTTGGAGTCACATTAAGATACATTACGCTCTTTTCCTAACGATTGTCAAAAAAAATGTGAGGTCGAAGCTCCATTGTGATAGCTTGCATTGAATTCCTATAGCTGAACTCGTAAACGTCAGGCGAAGCCGAAGCTGAAGGGTGTTTGTGATTCAGCTATTAATTTACTGAACATTTGCTTTGTCTGACAGCTCAACAGCTGTAAAAAAATGTCAACAAACAAAATATTTGCTCTTTGGAGAGATGAAATAATAGAAATGTCATTCAAAGCAACCTCGAAGCAGGCCCACCGTAACGCAGCTGAAGCGTATTTGTAATTCAGTCATTACAGGCTGGAGCTTTGATGATCATTCGCTCGACCTGTCCTAGCCATATTAAGCGTTGTACACGCAGTTTTTGACTAGTGGCACGTAGCTGTACAGCTCGTATAACTCCTGATTAAATCTTTTTCGCCAAATGTTACTTTACCTGTCGACACAAACCGGACCATAGATCGTACGCAGAACCTTCCTCTCGAAGATACCAAGAGATCCTTCATCCCTTTGGAACAGGGCTATGCTTCTGCACCATACAGCAAGACTGGAATGATTAAAGTTTTGTACAGTGCCTCTTTGGAACTTCGCGATAGGGTCTTATTCCCCAACTGCTTACTTAGGATAAAGAAACAGCGATTAGCAAGGATAATTCTGTGTTTGATCTCCGCGCTGATGTCATTTGCAGAATTACAAGCAGTTCCCAGATAAACAAATTCGTTTACCACATCGAAGTTATACCTGTCAATTGTCACATTTTGACCAAGTCTACGGTGTGAATCGACTCTATTTGACGACTGTAAATACTTTGTTTTTTCCTCGTTAATGTCAAGACCCATTTTCTTTGCCTCAGACTCGTCAATGCTTTCAAGAACAATATTGAAGCAGCTACATGACAGCGCATCGCCTTGTCGAAGTCCTCTGGTGGTTTCGAAGGTTTCGGTCGAGTGTCTTGCAATTTTGACGCAGCAACGAGCATTTTCCAGCGTCATCCTGATAAGTCATATCAGTGTGGTAGGGATACCAAAACTCAACACGGCACGGCATAGTTCATTCCTGTCTACACTGTCATAAGCTGCTTTAAAATCGATCAGTGTTTCGATGTTATGTTCTTAGGTCTTTTTCAGAATTTGGCGTGGAGTGAAAATTTGGTCGTTGGTAGATTTTCCAGGCCTGAAGCCACACTGGTAAAAGGCTTCAGGCGTTCACATAATACGCTGGACAAGATCTTGTACACGATGTTTAAAAGGCTATAATGCCTCTGTAGTTGGCAAAGAGAAGGCGGTCACCTTTTTTATGGATCGGGCAGATGGTGCTTAAGTTCCACTCGTCGGACATGCTTTCTTCCAACCAAATTTTAGTAACTGATGCATGCTCCTTACCAGATCTGCACAACGTACTTAAAAAGCTCCGCCTGCAGACCGTCATCGCCGGCCGTTTTGTTCGACTTCAGCCTGGTGATGGCTAAGTTGATCTCACTCTGGCCGGGTGGGTGGAATTCTAGATCGTCAACCAATTGGACGTGGCTGGCTGACTCGCTGGCGGAATAGTTGACTTCATCACAATTAAGCAGCTGGTTGAAATAATGTCTCCAGATTTTTAGCATTGACTGCGTCTCGACTAGAATGTTCCCCTCCTTATGTTTGCAGGCTCCAGGGTGGCTAGTGAATCCCGTGTTTTTTTTTACTCTTCTATAAAAGCTTCGCACCTGGTTCCTGTTAAAACATCCCTGGATCTCCTCGACTTCACGCTGCTTGGGTTTTTTTCTTTCTTATGAGCAAGCGGTTCTCATCCGTTTTCTTGTCGACCTAGAACTGGCGGGAAGATCGTGTCCACCTTTGCTGCCACAATCTGTATGCCTCCTGAGCACATTCGGAGTCAAACCAGGGGTTAATTGGTGGCGGCTGCTGTGAGAAACCTAGCACCTCTTCTGCAGCATTGATGATGGATTGTTTGCAAAGCTGCCAGTGGGTCTCTGGGCACAACTCGTCTATTCTAGGGTTTTTGGAACCTCTAGGGATACTCGGTCGGCAAAGGCACTGGCGATATCCTCCGTCTGCAGTCTTTCTACGTTAAATCTTCTCCTCGAGATTGTTGTTTCCCTAAGAACTTCCATGGACATTCGTACGCTCATTTTAGCACCCACTAGGTAGCGGTCGGAATCTATATCTATTAGAGGAGAGTCTTCCGTCAATAGCAACATGATCGATTTGGTTGCATTTTCGATCATCGGGGGACAGCCAAGTACCTTTGTGGATATCTGGGCGAGGGAATCTGGTGTTACTCAACACTATTTTATTCTCAGCTAGGAAGTCGATAAGCCTGAGTCCGTTTCCAGATGTGATGTCGTGTAGGCTATGTTTTCCGATTGACCTACCCAAGATGTCTTCTTTACCAATTTTGGCGTTAAAATCTCCCAGGAGAATTTTAACATCGTTTTTGGGGCATTGCTCATATGTTTTGACGAGGAGCTCATAGAATTCTTCTTTGGTATTGTCATCCTTCTCTTACGTCTAGGCATGTGTGCTGACAAGGCTCAGCTCAATTGTTTACCGGTCTTTTATCACAGATACTTTATACTAGAAATGGCGCCCGGGAAAAGTGAAATACAAATTTTTGTAAACTTAATCAACTTAAGGATCATTAAAATTACTACAGTTTTATCATATAAACCGAAAAAAAGAAAGAGATATAAACTGTAAGAACTATCATATACCAGACTTATATATAACTGCTTCTTAAACTAGAAATGGCGCTCGGAGAAAACCAAATATCAAATCCTAATCAAAGTCTAAAAGTCATTGGTTTTAATACAGTTTTATCGCATAACAGCCTATTAATTCTATTATATATTGGAACTGGCGCCCGGGAAAAGCTAGGTACCAATTATTTTTTAACGGGATCAACCTAAAGATTATCGGATTTACTACGATTTTTGTTTACACCGCGAGAGAGAGATAACGCTTGTCAGATAATAACGAATTGTATCCCGGAGTTTATCACTGTGCTTTTAGGGGAAAACTAAATATTAAATTTTGTAAACAGAATAAATTAAACTATCAAATTTCTTTTAAAAGACTTAACACATAAGTCTTAAACAGTTATAAAAAGTGAAAGCAATGATAGTAATATTGGCTTGTCTTACGAGATCTAGCTCCAAATTAAACCTAATGAATTGCAATAAATCATATTAAGGATCTTGGTGATCTTATTTTTCCAACTGTGATTTAAATTGGCACGTAAAATAAGTCATTAGCAAAAAGGCTTAAGTTTTGAGGTTAATTATGCGATTTCAGTAGCTGCTATATGCGTTTCTGCTTAGAATATGGATCCCTATAATGAAATTTGGTAAAACGTTTTTCTTTTAAAGAAATGGAATAAAACAAAGACGATTTGTTTTAATTGACATGAAATTGACTTCATTTGAAATTTTAATTAGAAATTTAAATATTCGACATATAATTGCCATCGCTGGCTCGGACAACATTTTTGGCCATTTATCGGCAATAACACACCCAATTTTATGTTGCAAGTTGTCATTTTTTTTAAGGCTTATCAGCGAAGACTAATAACTTCACATATCCAAACAGAAAATAGTTAAGAAAAGATAAATCGCGCGTTCTTGAAAGTCAACAGGCAGGTCCGTAATAACCAATTTGTGGAACGAGATGTGTGACATGTTGCACCATATTGTTAAAATCACAGCTGCTGCACGTCATGGTTGTTTCATTAGTAAACGAAAATGTCTATGATCATGGCTCTACAGCTGCCACGTTCACCATTGACTGTAACGTTCTGACCAGCATCGTTTTTAAAGAAGTATCGAAAAATTGTTCCACTAAACCATAAAGCACACCATACACTCCGAGATTCACTCCAAATACGGCAGTTTTGTTTTATTAACAAATCCATTCAAAACAAAAGTGAGCTTTATTACTTAACAAAATTCACGCGATCCGTGTTTCGAACAGAATAAACAGAATAATGATTTTCAAAATAATTGTCCACAATTTAAATCTGTTGTTCAGGCGTAAAACCAAACTTAAAATAAATCACTTGACAGCTGAAAAAATGGCTTCTAGTTAAAATAGTGTTGCCAACTTTAAGTTGTATACTTCTAAAAACAACATTCGTTACAAACAAAGCAACAATTTAAAAGTGATTGAAAAAACCAAGCAACTTATAAACTTATAAGGTTAGTACATAACCTTCAGGAATATTCTTTTAATATTTTGAGGCTCTGTAACGCCTTTTTTTATACGAGGGTAATAACTCTTTAATGTTAAGTATAAAGTAAATGGTTGGATTTAACCAAACTTTTGAAATAATAACATACACAGGTAAAGGCGGTTGAATAAATTGATCCTGGACGATTTTTTTTTAGTTTGTTGATTAAATTAATTAGTTGATTAACATTTTTATATTTTAATTCATCATAATCTCTAAAGAAAAACCACAAATCAGTACAAAAGAAATTTGCCTAGATAAAATAATTTAACCTTCATATACATAGAATTTTATTCGATCTTAAACACTTTCACATCTTTATTTCAAATGTCATTAAAGTACATAAATTCTATCATCCAACACCGTTATTGTGTGTCTCTTTAATCTTGATTGTCTTAAATGAAAGATTTCCTGATCATATATTTCTTCTGATTCTTTATTGTTTGCATTTTTTTTTTGTACTGACGAAGATTTGAAGAGGAATATAATCATCCAACAGATGCGTGTAATATATCCTACGAAAAGCAAAAAAAAAATAATCCAAACCATTTTATGTGTACAATAATTGTGGAAATCTCGACCTTCAGTAAATTCGCGCTCTTTAGATTGTCCATAAAGCTGTTTTTTTTTTTTAATGTTCATCATTGAAAATGTTTCTTTGAGCTTGTTTTGCTCTGAGTCTGTTCTAAAATATAGTATCTATATCTTTTTTAGTCAGCACTTACAAATATGATGCCTTATAATATAGAAGGAGGTTAACTTAATTAATAACTGACTGACCACTATGGAATGTATTTCTTCTATCATAGACCAGTGTCTACTTAATTTGGAGATTATTCGTTTCATGCTTTTTAGCAAATCTCAGAGGAAATGGTTTTTAATCAATCAAATTTTTAAAGTAGTAAGTAAGTATAAGGCTTTAATTAAAATGCTTATTTTTTGCATTAGTCTTTAAGCGTTAAGCTAAAGTTAAGATAAAGTTAAAACTGAGTACACTCAACAATATTTGACGAGTTTACAATGAGTTGTTTGAACAGAAACAGCTGATTCATTTTTAACTCTACACTTTGATTGAGATTTTGAAGTTGGAGAGATAGAATCACGACAAACTGTTGATCTTGATTGCCACAACACAACAAAGAAAACTTTAAAAGTCATATGAAGTAGATTCAAACTTCGACAGCATTTAATTTCTTTGACAGCGTAAACACGAACAAACAAAAGATTTCGTAAATTTTGACCAAGGCAACTAGTTAGTTTTCCAAGTGTTATGAATTTCAAATTCAGAACCCTCTTCACAAACATCTACATTAAGTTCATAATACAAGAACTACCAAACACATTATTTACTTCAAAACACTTCCCAGAAAAGCTACAAGTCCATTACGATTTGTTTTTTGTATTGTAGAGAGATATTACTTATAGAAAACATTAAATGGAATTGTGCAGAAAATATATAAATTATAGAGTATTAAAGTTCAGCTTTCACTTGAATGAAAAAATATGATCAGTTGTCATTTTGACATAAGTTGACTTGACTTGGTAGTTAGGAAGATTTTTCTTTACTAACTTTCCAGACAACTTTCCAATAAAGTTGCCTTAATTGGAAGGAATTTTTTGGCAGCTGGCCAATCAGATGGTAGTACCCGTGGCATGATGGTTAGTGCGTTGGACTGTCATGCAAGGGGTCTTGGGTTCAATCCCTGCCTGTGCCACCTTAATTTTAAAAAAAAATAATTTTCGCGGGTACTGCCTCTTGCGAGAAATTGACAAATCCTTCAAGAGTAATTCTTGTCATGAAAAAGTGCTATCTCAAACTAGCCGTTCGGATTCGGCCTAAAATTGTAGGTCCCTTCCATTCCTGACAACAGTACTCGCACACAGGAATGGTTGAGAGTTGTAAGTCACTAGGCCCTGGTTCACAACGGACTGTTGCGCCACCCCATTTGATTTTTGGCCAATCAGATGCTAGAAACTTGCCTTACTTTCAAGTCCCTTATGTCGCCTGAACCTGCCCAATGTTAGTGATGACTTATTTTGTTTAACTAATTCTATAAGATTTTCTTCCATTGTCACAACCAAAATAAATAGACGAATTAAAAATATGACATTGACAAACCATATGAATTTTCACAGCTCAATCGAATTTAGTGTTGAGATCTATGTAAAGTTGATGTCGATATTTCTGTGTCAATGTAATTAAAGCGATTTAAAGTAGTATTTACATGAGCGTAACAAACGAACGACGAATGAATTACAAAATGTGAGTTTATATTTGTTTGAAGACATATTTCTACACAAATTCTTAACAAAACGATAGCAATATAGTTTCTATTTGATTTATGATACATACTTTTACTTTTCAATATAATATATTAATGAATTAAAGAAAACAAATTTATTCGTCGCGAACAAAATTGTAGTTGATACGAACTGTCAAACTTTATTCGCGTTCCATATTATCCACACTCGCAACTAATAAAATAATCGCGCGTACTTAACTTAAAAAAATCATTCTTGTTTTGGTTTCGGTGGTGAATGGTGTTTGGCTGTGGCTCCTTGTCAAACTTCATTCGCGACGAATTAAAAACTCTCATGCGAAAGAAATGTCAAAATCGACGAATATTCGGTTATTCATTGGTCGCGCTCATGTGAATAGTGCTTAAAACCTGTGGCTCTACTCGTAAAAACTGTCAAATTGTTTAGCAAAAGCTGTTCAATAAGCTTAAGCTATGTTTTAAGATTTCTACTTCAAAAAATTAATGCAATCAAAACAGCAAACAAAATTTGACACCCGATGCTTAATAAATTTAAATGTCAAATGAAAATGTGTTTTGGGTTTTCGAAAACTTTTTGCCGAAAACCCGGTTTTGGGATTGGTATGAAAAGACTATTAATTTTAAACTACTATTGATCAACTTAGCTGAATGTTTTCATTGAATCAAACTTGCCTTATTGTTTTTTGTTGACAATCGAAATCGAAATTTAATCTAATTTTAAATTTAAAATAATTTAATTTGTGTGTTAACCAATAACCAAATTAAACACGTCTTTAACTAAACTGTGCTCTATTACATTATTTACTACATTTGTTGCCAAGCAGACAGCTACTGTCAAAATGACATTCCCCACTTCGGGATGCTAAAGTAGTATTCACATGAGCGCGACCAACGAACGACGAATGAATTACAAAATGTGAGTTTATATACGTTTGAAGACATATTTCCACACAAATTCTTAACAAAACGATAGCAATATAGTTTCTATTTGATTTATGATACATACTTTTACTTTTCAATATAATATATTAATAAATTTAAGAAAACAAATTTATTCGTCGCGAAAAAAATTATAGTTGATACGAACTTTCAAACTTTATTCGCGTTCCACATAATCCACACTCGCAACGAATAAAATAATCGCGCGTACTTAACCTAAAAAATCATTCTTATTTTGGTTTCGGTGGTGAATGGTGTTCGGCTGTGGCTTCATTCGCGACGAATTAAAAACTCTCATGTGAAAGAAACGTCAAAATCGACGAATATTCGTTCATTCGTTGGTCGTTGGTCGTGCTCATGTGAAAAGTACTTAACAGATACGTATCCGAATCCAAAAAAAATATGTGGTGACCTTGTTTTGGGTGACTTAAATTTGGGTGGTGTTTTAACTTGTGGTGGTGTTTCTGGTAGTGGTATGTTTTCGCTGGAATATAAAATATGATTTCGGTCAACATAAATTTATTTTGAATAGAAAAATAAATTTACATTTCATATGAGTGAATTGCATCGCTATCAAATCCTGCATTATCTAATTGGAACTCCACTGACGACATTTCAATGTCGATCTCAGAAGGTTATTTCTTAGCCGATTCCATTGCTCTCTTATTTGTTTGGCTGTAAAGCAATAGCCAGAGGCATTGGAAATTTCCTGAATGCTCTGCCAAGCTTTAAATTTAGCTTTGAGTGTTTTTCAATTGTTGATTTTACTCTCTGCACTGTCATAGAAAACGGGTTCACTGCTTCACCAGCAACTCCTTCATTGCTGGTGTCCAGTTAACGGACCTACTTCGCTTTGTTGCTAAAAACTGTCAGAATGACAGCACGAAAATGACGTTTACACTTAATCAAGAAGTTAAACAAGCGTTTCTCTACTCCAAAATTTAGAGTAACGTTTAGCGTTAAGCTGACTATTAAATTGATTATTCGTATAATTCATTATTTAGAGTCCACTTAAATATTTAAGCCGTCACTAAATTTGATTATTGGTAAGGCCCAGTGACCATAGGTAAACAATTTGTCAAGTTTATATATTTTAAATGTTGCCGAGCACTCAAAAGAGATTTTAAACCAATCGGCAGATGAACAGAGTATATATCAAGCTATCTCTATTCTATTCCAAGAAAGTCCCGTATCGACTTTCTTAACTTTTCTTGGTGTTTCCAAGAGATTTTGTTAAAAATTTGATCCATGTTTTAACCCTAGAAAGATAACCATATTTCATAGCCCATAAGTAATACACATGATTTATACGTCAATTCGACGTAGGTTATCTTTCTAGGGTTAAGGACCATTTTCCCAATATTTAATGATCAGTGTTCACAAAAACTCCTGGTTTAATATATTTCTTAACCATTTTTAAGGCTTTGGGATATTTTGATTGTATCAGTGCAAACACTTCGAAATCATTTTTCATGACAAGAATTACTCTTAAAGGATTTGTCAATTCCTTGCAAGAGGCAGTACCCGTGAAAAAAACTTTGGATGACACAGGCAGGGATTGAACACAAAACCTCTTGCATGACTGTCCAACGCATTAACCATCATGCCACGGGTACTAAATGAAAAAAATATTTAAAAAAATAAACACTTAACTTAAATTGAAAACGGATTAAATCCAAATTTTATTTAACTACTGCCAAAAGAGTCTTTTCTCGTCGATAGTTGAGAACTCTGAAATATAAACAGACCTCATTTAGTTTAATATGTGACATTTTGTCGTTTTGTTTACAAGCGAACACCGAACCTCTTTGTAATCCACTGTATACTCGTATGTTCGTTCCGTCATGCTCGATGTTCTATCCGGTATTGAAGATAGGGTAGTTTACTTAATTTGAATTATTTTTCGATGGGGGTTGTGAATTTTAGTTTTTCAAGTGGTTTCTTGAGTACCTACTTCAAAAATTATGTTTTGCTTTCTATTGTTAATTCATCTTGCCTCAGTTGCCTGGGATGCTATAAAATTCTATATCATATGTATTCACAAACCATATTGTGTATCTGGAAATTCCCCTTATTTTTTTTTGTTTAAAATAGGAAATAAACTGATTTTATTTTTAAAGTGAAAATCAATACAAATTAAAATATTCATTCGATTCCGTTGAACTTTCAAGTATTGTAAAGTATACTAGGTACATATTAAGTGTTGCCATATGTGTGTTTTCAATGTTAAAAAATATTTTTAATACGTCTCGTTCACTTCTATAAAAAAGTTTAAAGCTATCATCAGCAAAAATTTTAAAGCTATAACAGCAAATATTTTCCAACAAACTTGATCATTTGAGGTTAGAGTTGATCATTGAAAGTAAAACTGTCAGATGGGAATGCAAAGAAAATGAACGCTTTTAGTGAGGCGCCAGTTATAGCTATCATTGGTTTTCATCATTGACAAGGAACATTTAAATTTTTTTGACAGGTTCTGTCATTAAAAATTTCTGTCATTGAAATAAATCAAGTGAATTGTATTTGTTTGTTTTTCAAGTGTTCTCAATTAATTGATTGCAACAAATATTAGAAAATAAAAAAGTGTTTTTAAAAAATTATGTATGTACAAAAAAGAAGGAAATTATTGTTGCTTTTGACAATATACCATGCATTAAAAATAGAAAAAGTTACAGTTTCCGAAGACGAATTTACCAAGTACATCCTTTATATCGTGCCCGAAAACTTCACGGAGAATATTTTACATTGTTTCAGCGTTTAGAACAATGCCCAATGAAATTTTACGAATATTTGCGCATGGCTAAAGAACAATTTTACTTCATTTTAAATGAAATCCAAAATGATATTTCACCAAAGAATAATCTTTTCCGAAAAACGATGGACTTTATAAGCTCAAAGGAAAAACTTTGCCTCACACTACGGTAAAACAAATTGTACGCATATTTTATTTAAGAATATTTAATTGCTTGATTTACTTAAAGATTCCTTGCTACTGAAGACAGTTTTGCTGATTTATCATTCCGATTTTTGATGGGAAAAATATTTATAAATAAATAAATAAATTGGGTGGTGCAACAGTCCGTTGTGAACCAGGGCCTAGTGACTTACAACTCTCAACCATTCCTGTGTGCGAGTACTGTTGTGAGGAATGGAAGGGACCTACAATTTTAGGCCGAATCCGAACGGCTAATTTGACAAAGCACTTGATGGGAAAAATAACTGTTCGAAACTGAATCATTCAAACAATTTCTTCTATCAATGTGTCAGAATCTGAAGAAATGACAAAATATCGCGGATGGCTTTTTAAAAACCTGGAACTTTCCAAATTGCTTAGGAGCAGTTGATGGCAAGCATATAAGAATGTTCGCTCCACGAAACTCAGGAAGCTTCAATTTTAACTATAAAAAGTGTTTTTTGACAATCGTCATGGCTTTATAGTGGACGCAAATTACAGATTTGTAATGGTTAGCATTGGAGCTCATGGGTCAAATTCAGATTCAACAGTATTTTCATCTATTAAAAAAAAAATTGTACATACACTGTATCAAAAAATTGTACATACAGCAGTATATATTAGATATGTAACATGATTTTTTGGCTAAATGTAAGTTATACAATTTATTTCCACTCAAATCATGTTCTTATGAATGAGTATATTTTTTTTGTGTAAAGACAACAAAAATTCAATGTCACGTTATTTGAAAAAAAACTCAAAATGTGCTTGCACTTAAAATTTAACTCAATTAATTGCACATACACTTATTTTCAAGTCGCATTGTTTAGAAGTAACAGTAAATATTCTCCGTTTTAATTGCTTTTATGAAGTGTTGGAGTTTTTCTGATGTTTAAAGTCTCAATTAAAGCGTAAAAGTGAGGTCGTTTGGATGATTATTTAAAATTAAAAAAAAAATGGAAAAAAATCATAAAAAAGTTCCTGTGGATATTAAAAAATTAAAAGAAGATGGAAAAAGCTATGCAGAAATAGCAAAAATTGTTGAAAGGCCTCGACCCACAGTTCAATCTGTGGTAAGTCATTACAAAAAAAATAATTCGTATGAGATTGCTGCTGGAAGAGGCAGGAAAAAAATTCTGTCAACAAGAACCGAACGGATTATTGAGAGGATGGTCAAGGCGGATCCAAAAATGTC
Source organism: Eupeodes corollae (assembly GCF_945859685.1). Lineage (NCBI taxonomy): Eukaryota > Metazoa > Arthropoda > Insecta > Diptera > Syrphidae > Eupeodes > Eupeodes corollae. Next base: position 128,862,596 of record NC_079149.1, read on the forward strand.
GGCACCACAAATCGCTACACGTCTCGAGGAATCAGGACACCCAAAAGTAAATCCCCAAACCATAAGGAACTTGTTGCATACTAAAGGATACAGAGGTTGTGTTTCTCGTAAAAAGCCGTTTATTTCAAAGAAGAATGCACTGAAGCGCTTAGAGTATGCCAAAGAATACATCAACCGACCTGATGTGTTTTGGGAGGAGGTACTCTTCGTGGATGAAAGTAAGTACAATATTTTTGGTTCTGATGGGCGACGTTTTGTTTGGCGTAAACCTAACACCTCAATGAAGAAAGCTAATTTAACACAGACTGTAAAACATGGAGGTGGAAATGTTATGGTTTGGGGCGTTATGGCGGCGAATGGGGTTGGTAATCTAGTTTTTGTTGAAAATACTATGGATAAGTTCCAATACTTATCAATTTTAAAAAATAATTTAAAAGACAGCGCAGAAAAGTTGGGTCTAGGTAACAGATTTATGCTCGTCCAAGATAACGACCCCAAACATAACTCCCAGCTAGTAAGAACTTGGCTGCTTTACAATTGTAAAGCAACTCTACCACATCCTCCCCAATCCCCTGATCACAATCCAATTGAGCATCTGTGGGATTTATTGGAAAAGAAAGTCCGAAAACACCACATAACCAACCGAGAGGAGCTAAAACAAGTGCTTCAGAATGAGTGGCATAAAATATCTGCTGAAGAAACCAAAACGTTGGTAACATCTATGAAAAATCGTTTACGAGAGGTTATCCAAGCAAAAGGATATCATACGAGATATTAATATTTAGTTTTAATTGTACAAATTTAATTTTTGTATAATGTATGTACAATTTTTTGAGTTAAATTTATGGATTGGAATTTTGTTTTGTTCGTTTTTTTTTAATAAAATCAATAACTAACTGTTTAAGTTTTTTTTTGTGCACATATAAAGATGAACAATATATCTAATGTTTTCGTTTTCTTCATTTATTGCTACTTAATAATATATGGATTATTATTAACAAAATAACGTGCTGTATGTGCAATTTTTTGATGCAGTGTAGGTACAAATTAATTACGTTGTTGATTTCAGACATTCCAGGCCTAGAAGAATAGTAGAGAACACATTTGGAATCCTTGCCCATACTTGGAGAATTCTTTTAAAACCCCTCGGGGTACAACCATCAGTTGCGAAGCCTTTGATATTGTGCTGTTGCATTTGCAACTATTTGCAAGCCAAACCCACAGACCACGAGCATTGCGACTTGCCACTTGTTGATCATGAAACAAAGATGCAACAACCAACTTCAAATGCTGTTAACATTAGAAATAAATTTGCCAACTGGATGGTTAATGAAGGAAACGTAGAGTTTCAATACCACAAAGTTGTCTAAAAACGAAAAATTTAATCCTTTGCATATATGAAAATTATAAAACATACCTTTTTAACTCCATTAATTTTTTTTTCTTAATATCTTATAACTAGTGACATAAATAATAGGAACATCATTTTTTTTAAGCCTAACTTACATTTTTAAAAAATATTTTTTTTTCATCTTAAAACTAGTAACCCAAAATTAGGAACTTCATTTTTTATAAATTATTTACATATACAAATAAAAAAAATCACTTCTTGAGAAAAACTCAAAAATATCACAAGGCTTCAGCTATTGCTCATCTTCCAGAAGCTCTTTAGCCAACAAGTCTAACATTTTTCTCTGAAAATTAATTTGTCGTAGTTGGTTGAAATGTTCCACTTGCTGAGCAATGCTCTGGAAAAATATCTCCATCGGCTTCTTCTTTTCGATGTTTTCGATCGCTGTTAGGACCCGCTCAATCGGTTCACCCGAGTAGCATCAGAGTATCGCTTCCTCAAATTTCTTTTTTTAGAGGTCGAAGCTTCGGAATTCGAAGGACCTGGCATTTCCAATGGTGCTTGGGAACACAGGGTCTCATCATGGCCGCCAACAATGTCTATAATTTCTTCGAGTGCGTTCACCTCAACCTGACTTGTATCCTCGCTGTAGTTCCCACAGTCACTTTAAAACAAAAAAAATAATATATGAAAACATCAAAGAAGTGAATAAACAAAACATACATAAGGAATAAGGAACCGCAAGCTTTGGAAATTGACAAATTTTATACTGCCCTGAACCACTCGGAACATAGCTTTCTAGCTTGAAGTAGCTTCGGAACGAATCCCTCAGAGAACTCCATTTCTATATAAATATAATGGGCGTTTTTCTTTTTTAGTTCAGAGCTGAGCTCTGAGCATACTCTGAGCGAACAGAGTAGAGTAGAGTAGAGTTCTGAGCAGAGTATGTTCAGAGCTCTCTGATTTAATTATGAAACAACTTGAGCACTAAACTGTCATTTTTTGGTATATAGTTTTTTTTATGTTAGTTTGAAGGCGTTCAAAATTCTCCTTAATCAAATTAATCAGAAAAACAGTCATATCGTTGGTCCATTTGACGCCTGAAATAAATTTGATTCATAAAAATGCTATATGCAATTAGTTTTTCCAAAATTATCTTACCTTCTACACCAGAGCAACCAGCCTCTTCCGCCATTTTTATTGTTTTGATGATGATTTTTTTTTATTTCCCGGCTTTCAGATATCAAATTGTTTGTGCTCAGCATTTTACTCCGTTTACTCTGTTATTTTATTCTGAGCTCACAGAGCGCGCTCTGAACATGTTCAGAACTAAAAAAGAAACACGAATTTGAAGCTCTGAACGCTCAGAGCTCAAAAAGAAACACAATTATTTTTTTGACAGTTCGAGCTCTGCTCTGAACTAAAAAAGAAAAACGCCCAATATATATTGACTATTTATATTCAAGTATTAGTCAAATGTGCTAACCTGATTTGCCCAGAATACAGGATATGTCCTCCAATGCAGCCTGCCTTCGATGTTTATTGCTGAATCAAATATGATTCTTCACTTCCATTATAAGTTTTGCCTCGAACTCCTTGTTTTCCTGCTTTCTTATTTTTTTCTGTATTTGGTTCATTTGTCTGAAAAATAAGATTTAAATGTTAAATTTTTTAACAATACACTTTATCAAATCAAATCATATTCACTCTCTATATATTTTGTTTTTAATAAATTATCTCCGACCGTCAACAAAAAACAAAATAAACAAACCAGCAAAGTTTTTCCTGGTTGAAATGCAGCCGAAAAACTATTTCTGACAGAAATCTGTCATTGGAATTGAGTGAAATTGAAACACAAATCATTGGAACGATTCGTTCCATTTTTGGACATAAAAGAATCAACTGTTCAGAAAAATGAACTTCCGCCCGGAAAATAGAAAATACATTTTTAGAAAAAAATAAATGTGCAACCAAATTTTTTTTATAAAAAAAACTTCTGTGTGTGATTTCCGATCGATTGATACATATATACATAATTTTCATTTCTAATCAAAGGGAAAGACCGTCAAATAACGATTCAAACATTTTTCCGGATCGATTTCAAGATAGCTATAACTGGCACCTAAAACGATTTTGTTCCGAATTACAAGGGCTACTTATGGCTATCATTGGTTTTCATAGTTGAAATCAGAGATGGCAGAAATGCAATTGTTTTTGATTTACTACATTTGTTACGTCTGCTACATAAATGAGGTAGTTAATGTAGTTAAATGTAGTTAACGTAGTTAAATGTAGCAGACGTAGCGGTAGACGTCAAAACGTAGTTTGAAATGTCCATTCAACCACTAAATTGCATCGAAAAGATAACTGTGAAGGTGTGAAAAACTAACTCTCGGAAATTCGGAACAGGCTTAACCAAGGACATTCCAAAAAATTGATAGATATCATATACACTATATTCTTAAAATGAACGACAAAAATAAAACAGATGATTGTTAATTTTGCATTTTTCTTTCATAAAAAATCGAATTCCTTGATTTAGTTCATTTACGCAATATATTTGGGTCTTATGTATAGTTCAGTGTTTTTCAATTGTTAGTCGTTACTTATTCACTCGTTTTTTAAAATTCTTTTTGAAATTTAACGTTTTTTGTGAAGGTAGCACACGTAACAAATTTAGGGTAGGAAATGAAACAAATCAAACGTGTAGTTTATCCAATTAACAACACGTAGTTTACCGAGTAGATTACCTGACGTAATCTACTCTGCCATCTCTAGTTGAAATCCATCACAGGAATTTTCTTGACAGGTCGGTTGAAAATTTCCGTCATTGGGAAATATTGAAATCCACTTTAAATTTTTGATGACATAAATCTGTGATTCGAATTGTTTCAAATAGAAACACATATTATTATTATTATTGTATAATAATTTGACATTTAGTTAAAATCACATCAACCAAACATCAAATTATTCACCGTTTCATGATTTATTTAAAATCTCTTGCCTCAAATGTTAGATTATTTGTTTTTGAAATGCAATCTTATTACAAAAACTAGATAGAAACTTAAAATATATTTTTCTTGTGACGAAAATTGTTACAACATGACACTTCTTAGACAAAAATTAAGTACACAAATTAATAACCCTTAAATCTAAACTTCTTATAATAAATTAAAAAGTTATTTCCGTAAATTTCCTTCATGAGTTCGTTTCAAAATCATTAATTTGTATTCATTCAATTTCTCCTTAGATCTAGCAGCAGATTCTTGTGCTTTATACATTTTTGTTTGAGAAATCAAAGCAATACGTCTTAGTTTCTCCATTGACATTTTCTCATAATCATCATCATCCATATAATCATCACGTTCATCGTCATCGTCGTCATCATCATCATCATCAACGTTATGAATATCATTGAATTGTTCTTCTTTTTCGTCTGTTGGTGGTTCTGTTGTTTCTGGTCGATCTACTTCAATTTTCCAATGAGGTGCATTTGAGACATCTGAAACACTTTCAATATCATTTACTTCAGGTTCAATTTTAGTTTTGAATTCTGTTGGTGATGGTGGTGTTGTTGGTGATTTTTGTTGATTTGTTTTATAAGAATAATAATCTGTTGAATTACCTAGAAAAGAAGAAAGTTGTTTAATTTTTTGATAAACTAAATTGTTTCTTAAATTCAACATACAGGAAATATTTTCGGGATTGAATGCATTTTGAAAAGTACTTGTCTCCGTGTTTTCAGTTTCATCACCAACTGTAAAAAAAATGTTTTTTTTTGTTGAATTTCAACAGCTTTTTTGACAGTTAAAAAATATCATTCAAACTTACATTGCAATGGAAAATGATCAACCCCTGTCCACAATTTCAAAAACAATCTCTCCCAATCATGATATTTAACGGTTTTTGCACCAAGTAAATGTCGAGCGTTTTTATCCTTTAACCTAGCTTTCATATTGTTGATTTTTCGTGAAATTTGTTTAATTGTCAAATTTGTTTTACATTTCTCATTAAAAGTATGAGTTAATGCATAACGAGCATATTCTTGCCGGGCACGTTCTGACTTTGTAATTGGCCTTTGGAACATATTCGGGTAGTTAGATAAAATTTGAACAAAGAATGCATTTTCAGATAATTCTTTTACGCTATAATCGGCATTTTTACTCATTTTGGTCGATTATAATAAATTTGTTTAAAGATACCAAAAAAAACACGATGGCAACACTGATACAACCAATATACAAAAGAGTACTTGAGTTGATTATATCTAAATATTAAACTCTTCTCTAACGAACTTGACTTGACGTTTCTTTTATTTTCTCAACAAACAAAGTAACGGTTTTAATTCGGTTTTAATGAAATGAAATATAATTTTCTTTAATAATTCGAAATAAATTAAATTAAATGAGATCTTTTCTTATAATTTTAGAGTATTCGGATGAAAATGTGAGAGGAATTGTTACGAGGGTTTAATAAATACTGAGCACTATGGTGGCATAAAACGTAGAACGCAAATGTAAGATTTTTCAAGTATCGAACAAACACTTGAGATTTTGGTTCGTCATACTTAGGTTTGATGTGTTGTTGGATACAACTTCAAGTATTGTCAACAAAACTCAGGGGCAGGCTAGGCGGCTGTTTACAGTGGGTTACAAAAATATTACAAGCAATTAATGTCAGCTTTGTTTTATGTGTAAAGTAAAAAAATCATTTAATGTTCTTAAATAAAAAGCAAGGCGACTATGAAAATACTATCTGCATTCATGATTAATAAAAAGGATGAAAAAGATGTATTAATTAATTAATTGATGAAAGTTTATCCCTTAAGTTAAGTTATATTTCGTCGGTTGACAGGTAAAGTTCAGTATGTGCGTATAGAGTGTATTGGAGATAATGAGGTATCAACGAATAATTTTAGTTTAAAATTCTATTTAATAAGTTTTCAATAAAGTTCACAGTTAAGAAAGTAGAGTAAGGTTTTATAATTGTGATAGACCTTAACTTTTCGAGTTAAATGCAATAATCTTTAAGAAAGTACCAACAAACTCATATAATGACTTTTTCTTGCCGGATTGGTAGCCGCGCATAGATTTAAAATGAATACAAAATCTTTCGAATATTGATTAACGTTGATATTTTATTGAGATAAGTTTAAGGAAATAACTATATTAACATTAACAATATAAAAGGAAATACACTTTATTAACTTCCCACAGGAAGTTATTGTAATGGGTCAGATTTGTCAAATTGAAAATTTTGACATTTCTCGACGTTTCAAGGTCCTTAGAGTCGAAATAAAAGATTTTTAGAAAGATGTCTGTGCGTGCGTGTGTGTTCGTACGTTCGTACGTTCGTCTTCCATAGCTCAAGAACGAGAAGACTTATCGATTTCAAATAAATTTTGCTATACAGATAATAAGGCAGAAAGATGCAGAAAGGGCTCTCAAGGAAATTGCGTAGGTGTTTTTTTTACCATAGCAGTTTAAAAATAAGGTGAAAATTTTGGTTAACCCTAAATAGAGAGAGCTAGAGACTTGAATTAAATTTTATAAACGGTGATTTTTTAAGAGCTTGAGAACTTTTTTTTAAAAAAATAACGCATAAAATTTTGCAAAATCTCATCGATTCTTCATTTGAAACGTTAGATTGGTCCATGACATTTACTTTTTTAAGATAATTTCATTTAAATGTTGACCGCGGCTGCGTCTTAGGTGGTCCATTCGGAAAGTCCAATTTTGGGTAACTTTTTCGAGCATTTCGGCCGGAAAAGCCCGAATTTCTTCGGAAATGTTGTCTTCCAAAGCTGGAATAGTTGCTGGCTTATTTGCGTAGACTTCAGACTTGACGTAGCCCAATAAAAAATAGTCTAAAGGCGTCAAATCGCATGATCTTGGTGGCCAACTTACCGCTCCATTCCTTGAGATGAATTGTTCTCCGAAGTTTTCCCTCAAAATGGCCATAGAATCGCGAGCTGTGTGGCATGTAGCGCCATCTTGTTGAAACCACATGTCAACCAAGTTCAGTTCTTCCATTTTTGGCAACAAAAAGTTTGTTAGCATTGAACGATAGCGATCGCCATTCACCGTAACGTTGCGTCCAACAGCATCTTTGAAAAAATACGGTCCAATGATTCCACCAGCGTACAAACCACACCAAACAGTGCATTTTTTGGGATGCATGAGCAGTTCTTGAACGGCTTCTGGTTGCTCTTCACTCCAAATGCTGCAATTTTGCTTATGTACGTAGCCATTCAACCAGAAATGAGCCCCATCGCTGAACAAAATTTGTCGATAAAAAAGCGGATTTTCTACCAACTTTTCTAGGGCCCATTCACTGAAAATTCGACGTTGTGGCAGATCGTTCGGCTTCAGTTCTTGCACGAGCTGTATTTTATACGGTTTTACACCAAGATCTTTGCGTAAAATCTTTCATGTGGTCGAATAACACAAACCCAATTGCTGCGAACGGCGACGAATCGACATTTCACGGTCTTCAGCAACACTTTCAGAAACAGACGCAATATTCTCTTCTGTACGCACTGTACGCATTCGTGTGGTTGGTTTAATGTCCAATAAAGTAAACTGAGTGCGAAACTTAGTCACAATCGCATTAATTGTTTGCTCACTTGGTCGATTATGTAGACCATAAATCGGACGTAAAGCGCGAAACACATTTCGAACCGAACACTGGGTTTGGTAATTAAATTCAATGATTTGCAAGCGTTGCTCGTTAGTAAGTATATTCATGATGAAATGTCAAAGCATACTGAGCATCTTTCTCTTTGACACCATGTCTGAAATCCCACGTGATCTGTCAAATACTAATGCATGAAAATCCTAACCTCAAAAAAATCACCCTTTATAACATAGTGTAACGTGATAAAATATGATTTCATCTCCGAAACAATTTTGTGCAATGGAGAATTATGTTTTCGAAATCTGATAAAACTTTGAGAAAAATCGAATGGACAGTTTTGTTTATAAAAAATAAAAATCTAAAAAAAACATTACTCAAAATTGGTAAAAATTGATTTTCGACTCAAATATCTTTTCTAAAAGTTGAAATTTAGGCTAAAATTGATCCTATCTCATTACTTCCTAGCTTACCAACACAACACAGAACACTTTGCAAGTCAAAGGTGCAAGTTAAGAATTTGGGATCATCAATGCATCTCATTTTATCTATATTTTTGGCTTCATCTGCTTCCAATTTATTACATTTACCTTTTTCAGAAGCTTGAGTATATTTTGCACACATTGCGCAAATGTCTTTTTTTGGTCTAAAAAATTAGTAGTTGTAGTTGTTACAAAAAATTCTCCTGGAAGATTTTTCACTGACAATTTCAGTTACATTATGCATCTTGCAAAAATCATTGCGATAAAGGTCATACATTTTCCAAATGGACAAACTATTGTCAAGATAAAATTTCTTCGTCGATTTCCTCACATAACGGGATTCCATGACTGGAAAGCTTTCTATGTGGCTGTTTACTAAAACTATTCCAGCTTCGCTTGTTTTATTTCGCGGAATTTTTCGACCTCTCTTATCATTTCCAGAAAAAGATCCAAAATTTGCACCTTTGATAGCAGTATTGACTGGTCCATTTAAAACTCGAAGCGTTTTCTCAAAAAAACCCAATACGTTGCACAAATTGCTTGCTTGAGCTCTTAATACATACGATTATTATTGATTTCATTCTGTGTTGAGTTAAAGAAAAAGTTTATTTGTTTTGTGTCATCAAAAGAATGGAACGCACTCGAAATAGTTGGGAGTGTCCTTTATTTGGTAATATTTGCGAATTAAAAGACAACATACTGCCAACCTAAGGTTAGGTTAGGTTGAGGGGCTGACAGTTGATATCTTTACCGTCACACGTAGATCAATACAGATCCATTGTGATAATCGTGAGTATTGCTACTCAAGGTAATAAGAAAAACCTATGTATGTGTTCAGTTAGTCAAGCCATTTAGAGGCTTTGACGAAGTTCAGAATGTTCGTACCTGGCGTACTAGAGAGTTCTTATAAATCCCCGAAGAAATAGTTGCCAAGCAGTTTCTTCCTTTGATGGGAGAATGCGCGACAGTGACACAGAAAGTGCGGAGTGTCTTCATGCACCTCCTCGTCACCGCATCCTCTGCATAGATCATTTGAACTGATTCTCATCTTTTTCATATGATAACCTAACAGATTATGTCCGGTGATTATGCTTACAAGAGATCGAAGTGAACCCTTGGGTAGCTGCATATTTCTTTCCATTCCTTGTTTGTTAAAACAGGGCCAGATCTTTCTTATAGTACCGCAGGTGTCAAGAAGGTTCCACATTTCATCGGCCTTGATAGTTATTCTTTTTGAGATTTCATGTTTTAATGAGCTTGGCTTACGTCAAGCATTGACCCTAATCTTGCTTATTCATCGGCTTTCTCGTTGCCTAGTATATCGCTGTGGCCTGGGACCCAACAGAGTATAATGTTGTGCTGTGCGCCAAGAACCTTAAGCTTTTCGTGGCAGCTTGAAACAAGCTTTGATTTTACCTCAGTTGCATTAATCGCTTTTATTGCCGCTTGGAAGACGCTACTGTAGTTTGGAAGCCTAAGCGAGACGGTTAACTTGAGAGCTTTAGAACAGAAGCCTGCCCCTACACCAGTGTTCATTTTAGAGCCATCAGTATAGATAGCTTTTGACGACTCACTGGAGTATGGTATATTACTATCCATTCCTCTCTGCTTGGGATGGCAGCCTGGAATGGTTTTGTTGTAGGACTATGACCCATAACTTTATGAATTATCTGGGCGTGTCCTATGGAACTGTTTATCCAGACTTTAGTTTGACTATGTCTCAGGGCACTTTTGGCAGCAGATTCTTGAAAAGGGAGGTCTAGGGGAATTACATTGAGTATAACTTCCAGTCCCGCAGTTGGAGTGGATCTCATTGCTCCCGTAATGCCAGTGCACGCAAGTCATTGAATTTTAGGGTTTGGTCCCCAGGTTTTTCCGAAAATTCTATTGTAGGAGTAAAAGGCAATCGATGCCTTTTTGAATCCATCTTTGGTGTTCAACCCACAATTTAGTTTTTTTTATCTAAGATCACATCGAGATACTTTGCATGATCATAGATTTTAAGAGGGCAGCCTTCAATTGAAGGTAGTTTGCGCCTGTTAGTAAAAAGCACTAGTTCTGTTCTAGCTGCATTGACTGTCAGCCCACAGTTCCAAGTCCATTTGCTTATACTAGCGAGAAGGCGTATTCGGAATGTCCACTGATACTGGGTAGTCGCTAGTAATGCAAGATCATCAGCGTAGGCTATTATCCTTACTCCACTTGGTTTCATTTTAGAGAGTAAGCTGTTCATGACAAGAACGCAAAGTAGCGGTGAGAGAACTCCACCCTGCCCCTTAATGTGGTTACTCTCACCCTTTCTGCCGCTAGCTCAGAGTTAATTTGTCTCTTTCTGAGCATACACATGATTCACTGTGTTATTGCCTTTTCGACTTTGTGGTCGTTCAAGGCTTGCTTCACTGTTTCGTTCTTCACGTTACTGAAGGCTCCCTCAATATCCAAGAACGTTGCAAGGGTGTATTCCTTGTCATTCAGTGATTTTTCTATGACGCTGACAACACTACGCAATGATGTTTCAACCCTTTTTCCTTTAATGTAGGCATGTTGAAATTCCGATATACAGTCCGGTTTCAGGGTGCTTCGGATGTGTAAACCAATTAGCTTTTCCAAAGCCTTAGGGATGAAAACTACCTCTACCTCACGTCACGATAAGCGAACATAACCCCATTTAAGGCTATTATTGAAAATGCTAGCTAAGTGTGGGATGATAAGGTTTATGCTCTTCTGAAGCATTATAGGGAAGATATTTTAAAAAGACGATAGGGAAGATTCCGTCTAGACCAGGGGCTTGTACGGGGAAAAGGAGTGAATGGCCTTGTATGGAATGGTGTGTCTATGTAAGGAACTTGTACAAATTTAGTTCCCTATGATCAAACAGTAAAAATATTAAACAATCACCCCTATTACCGATGTCGTAAGCGACAGCAAAACATACGACACGATACATCTCCATTTCATGAGTCGTTTTCAACTTTTGTCACTCGTTTTGTTGGCGTGTGTAAACGTCAAGTGTGTTGAACGCTTTCATTCATTTTGAAGGGAATCAACAAAACTGATATAGCAGCAGGGAATGGAATTCCATAGCTGAACAGCAAGGGTCCTCCAGTAAGAGATGGAGATGGTTGGCAAAAGGTCTGAATCGCTTATTTCATTAACATACAAAATATTTTGAAGGGAATCAACAAAACTGATATAGCAGCAGGGAATGGAATTCCATAGCTGAACAGCAAGGGTCCTCCAGTAAGAGATGGAGATGGTTGGCAAAAGCTCTGAATCGCTTATTTAATTAACGTAAAAAATATTTGAATGTTTGCTTTAATCAGGTTTGGGCCGGCTTCGAATTCAAAGTGAAGAAGAAAATAATAAACAATTCAAAAGAAATAAAAGCAACTGGAGGAGATCCAAACCAATTGCAAATTTTATCTCCGCTGGAAGATGCTGTAGCAAATTTGCTTAAATACAAACAGTGGTATTGTTGGTCTTCTTTTTTGAGAGTGAAAATTTGTATGTGTGTGTCATCTACACATACAAAAACGCCAGGAAATCCTGTCTTAAGAAGCAAAGCTTAGCTTCAGATTTTTCTGCATCTATCATTTGAAATCGAATCCATTTGGGGCAAATATGAACTTCCATGACGTTTATGATTTCTTTACAAATTTTGCTAATTGTTAGTTGAGTTACTTCCAAATTGAAATCGTTTCCAGCGCCGTATTGGAAACTTCCCTCCGATAGAATTCTTAAGGTGACTGCGAGCCTCAATAATATTGGAATCCATGATGAACGTTGGCGTATCGGTACCTTGTTTTTTATTTCATCCAACACATACCTAAATGCTTCTTTGGACAATCTTAAGTACTGCTTGAATATCTTAAATGGTACAAAAGTTTCACTTAAATTTAATACTAAAAGTGAACTCACTTTAAATCAAGCAAATCAAGCACCTTATTCATCATCATCACTATCGCTACTCGTGTTGTAATACATTTCTACACTTATCATTTTAATAACTTATTTATTTACCAATAATTAAACAAAGCAGCATTTGTTAAACATTGGACAATGATTTCTTATTTAGACTTTAATTTCATTTTAACATTTTACTTTCGCATCGTTAAAAAACCTACAAAAAATACGTCGCATCGAAGAACTTTTGGAATGCCACTTAAAAAATGACACGACAGAGAAAACGAGAGTTGTCGAAACAACGAGACGACATCGTTAATAGGCATGAATTATTAACATTTTCAGAATAGACTTTTAAAGATATATGCTTACCCTAATTGTCATACAATATACAACTTCCAACAGTTCATATCTACAAAACCTGAAATCGATCGTATTCTTTAAGATCTCAACGTAAACAACGATCCTTATCAATGTTGACATTTATTTTAGTACTTAAACATTTCACAAGGATTTAAATTAAGGCCTTGAAAACGCTTTTGAAAAGTGCAATTGGAATGCCAGGAAAAAAACCTTATTACCAGTTCTATTTGTAGAAATTAAGTAACAATAAAAACTTCCAAGCCCTTTAGCTACAATTGCAACAGACTATCATTTCTGAGCTTCTTTAGAAAGTTATCTCCTCTAAAGTCGTGAGTGATAAGCCCGAACAGTGATTTTAAGACTCCGACACAATTGTTATTAGCCAAATATAAGTAAAAACATAACTACGAACATTTTGCTTTGAGAAAAATATGTCACACCAAAAATATGTAGCCAAAAAGCAAAAAGGATTATTTGTGTTTATGATTTTATATTATATTCAGACGTAGGAACACAAACTTTATAAAAATAGAAACTTAAAATTACATTTCATTGGGTTAAGTCCATACAAAAACTTGTACCCATCTATTGTAAGAAAATAAAAGTTAAGCAATAACATTTATTTTTACATAAACTTAAAAGATAGGTAACTATTTTATAAAAATAAATAAAAGAGAAATGAAAAAAAAACTCATGGCTTAGCTTCGTTTCGCTTTAAATGTTCTTCCTCGTTCAATCTTATTTCTTCCTTGGTTCTCTTCAAAGCCTCCTGGGCTTCCAGCATTTCTAGTTTTGAAACCAAAAGTGCTCGTTTCAGTTCGTAAACTGACATAGACTTGTAGTCAATTTCTTGGGCAGCTATTGGGAGATCTGGTTTGCATTCAATTGAAGCCACTCCGCTAGACGAGCTTTTTGCAGCAACTCCTCCAGATTTCTTTTCGGCATTGTTTGCAATTTCAGGTAGTTTTATTACATTCGAATATTGTTGATTTTCTGTATGATAAAATAAATAAATTAACTTAAGTTTACTAAAACTGTGTAGAAAATCTTACGTTTATAATCTTTGAGGGGTTCATCGAGTCCTTCATTGAATACGTCCAAAAACAACTTCTGCCATTCGTATGGCTGATAAGATTTTTCATTCATCTTCAACTGCTCCAGCAGTTCAATTGGTTTTAATTTTGTTTTGAACTTCTTGTTATAAGCCTTGACTATGGCATCACGAAGTACAACTTTACGATAATTTGAACCATTTTCTTCGAATTCGTTTTCATAATATTTCGATAGACATTTAAGAAAAACATTTGTATCCTTGTCGGAATTATTTAAAGTGGAAGTGTCGGCGGAATACATTGTGAGAGTGAGTCTTTTCAGTTTACTTGGGAGGAGACTTGCTGCTTAATTTTGTTGATAACTTATTAAATAAAACTTTGATACTTTAATTCTTAAACGAAAACTATTACATATATTTTGAGTAACTTATGTATGTGTTCAATTAATCCATACATTTAAATTCCACTTTAAAATTGTATTTCATTTAATTTGGGAAGCGAATTTATACAAAATTACGATAGACTTTATAACCTAACCTCAAATTCGACGAAACCAAAACAATAATAACAACGGGAACAGTTTTGATTTACAAGCAACAGCATCGTAGGGGTGAACGGTCCAATCAAACGTCAAACTTAACAGTTGCATCAGCTGTGAATTAATAAATATGTACAGCGGATAAGAAAAACCCGCTGGGAAGAATATAAAGCAGTAAACACATTAGAGCAGTGAATTGGATTGACAATATTTCATAACATATTGGTTTGAAAAGCATAGGAACCAATTTGTATTTCTACTAGACTTTTCACACCAAACCCAAAACCCGGGTTTTCGGCAAAAAGTTTTCGAAAATCCGAAAATCGTTCAAACCGAACATTTACAAGTTTTTATTTAAATTTGCTTAGCACCGGCTGTCAAATTTTGTATTGATGGAAAAATTTGTACCCACAGTTTTGTTCTTCTCAAATCAATTCAAATTTTAACGTAACACTATCTTATCTAGAAAAAGAGTTTCAACTGAAATTCTGGGTACGGGTGGAATGAATGGGCTCACGACATAAACCAACAAGAAAAAGCCAATTGTCTAGAAAATATATCATAGAATCAACAACAAACAAAATTGTAACAATAAAAATTAATTTTACTTAAAACATTTTCTTCTTCTTTCACAGCAAATTCAATTCAAAATGGCTGAAACACAAACAAGCTTCAGCTTCGGCTTCGCCTGACGTTTACGAGTTCAGCCATAGGAATTCAATGCATGCTATCACAATGGAGCTTCGATCTCACGTTCCGTTTGACAATCGCAAGGAAAATAACGTAATGTAACGTATTGTGACTCCAAACGGAAGCTCTAGTTCAACTATCTGAATATTTGCTTTGTCTGACAACTCAACAGCTGTACAAAAATGTCAACAAACAAAATATTTGCTTTTTAGAAGGATGAAATAATAGAAATGTCATTCAAAGCAATGTCAAAGCAAGGCCAACGTAACGCAGCCGAGGCCGAAGCGTGTTTGTGATTCAGCCAAAATACTGACTACTGCTTCTGTTGAACAAATGTGCCTTCAGAATCGCCTTATAGGCGGGGTTGAGAAGATTCTGAACGATTTCGTGTAGGTCCTTATGGACGGGGCAGAAAAGGTCAATTCCTAGTTCCAGATTCATAGCATACTGAAGCTGTTATGATGGGCTGCAATTTCTCCGTTACTGTCTCTTTGGCTTCTTTCTTTGAGGACTCGCCTGGCTTGTCCAAAGCACTGCGGATCTTCTTGATGTTGGCATTGCTGTCCATCAAGGGGCGATAGTCAACTGAACTATGAGCAAATCTTCCTCATTCTTGAAGTCGTCACTCCAGTAGTCATAGTGAATTCCGGTTCCTCCCTCAACAAAGAGCGTTTGAAACTTTGGAGGATCATAAATGGACCGCCAGTGCCGCAAATAGTCTTCGGGGTTTTTATTCTCGACGTTGGCAAATTTTCCCACAATTTTTTCTGTTGCCACGTAGCTCACCCAAAGTTTCTTTTTTTTTTCTCTTTCATATTCTGTAAGTAAAAAGCAATAATTCTCATTTTGTAAGGAAATTGTTTAAATAATATTACTTACCACGACCAAATTTATTTCAAAATGAAATATTTGTTTTAATAGCAGCCATCAACTGTTTTGCTTACATTAATTTTAGCGCTGAATGCTTCAAAAGGTTTGTTTCTTTAGTTCAACTTTGAATTGCTACTAGTTTTCGAGAGGTTTTATATAAAACTTGTGGTTTATGAAAACTTGCGGTTTACCAAAAATAAATGGGAAAACTTGAGTTTTCGATATAAGTTTTCGTCCAAAACCGATAATTTAGCTAAAACCGGGTTTTAGACTTGGTGTGAAAAGCCTATAAGATTTCTGAGAATTTTCTAACACCAACTGAAAGAACAATGAGAATAAAATCTTAACACAATGCAATATTCATTGTCATCTCTCAATCAAAGAAGCTTTGTATTTTTTGTTCTTCATTTTGAATTGTGCGATAGAGATTTGAGAAACCGAATTATAAAAGTTCCGAAATTTCTGACAGCAAAAGCTAAAACTGATTTATTAAAACATTACTTTCGTTGAAGTTTCTTCAGTATTTATGGTTGATTTAAATCTGCATTTGATTCCTGAGAAACAAAACGAAAAGCAATCAAAGATTATAGCCGATTGTTAGAAAATATTTGTATAGCTTTTTTTAATTTATTTCATTACATTTAAAAAAAATTATAGTATTTTATAGGAAGTAAAAAGATTTAAGTAGTATTCACATGAGCGTGACCAACGAACGACGAATGAATTAAAAAATGTGATTTTATATACGTCTGAAGACATATTTCCACACAAATTCTTAACAAAACGATAGCAATATAGTTTCTATTTGATTTATGATGCATACTTTTACTTTTCAATATTATATGTATACATATGTCGTGAAAAATTTTTAGTTGATATGAACTGTCAAACTTTATTCGCGTTCCACATTACCCACACTCGCAACGAATAAAATAATAGCGCGTACTTAACCTACAAAAATCATTCTTGTTTTGGTTTCGGTGGTGACAATTGCCAAAGTCAAACCTCATTCGCAACGAATTAAAAACTCTCATGTGAAAGAAACGTCAAAATCGACGAATATTCGTGCATTCGTTGGTCGTGCTCATGTAAATAGTGTTTATTCTCTCCCAAATTGAGGTTTTGACATATATACATATCTACCTCACTCTACTTTTCTTTACTTGCAGAATACATATAAATACTTTTTTAAGGATGTCTGCAAATTATTTTATATATCTTGCGGGGAGCTTGCTAAATTTTGTAACTTGTGGTTAAAGCAATTCTAAAGCTGCAACGAAATGCCAATGCCATTAAATTAAGGAATACGATAAGCTCGTATTTATTTGTTAAATCACTCTGTTTTTCTCGTAAGTTGGTTGAATTATTTTTATTGAAGTGTTTGAAGATTAAATAAACAAACTGTCCACAATAGGATTCTTTTCGTAATGATTGTTGACATTATCGATGTCAAACTAAAGAATTGTTCATTTTTGGGTTTGACTTTTAACTACAGTTTTTCTATTATACTTTATTAAACTTTTTATCAATAAGAAATGTTAATGAAAGTAGCGTTTTAAAAAGTTCCATTTAAAATAAACGTCAAAAGTTAACATGAACTGAATATATAACGTTCAAAATTCGAATTAAATCTCCTATAAATTAGTAACGCAGTATTTAAGAAACTCAATAACAGCAAATACAATTTCTTCCTAATTGAAGAAATTAAAACTGCTCCTGTCTGCTCAACAGCAGGGTAAACGTAAATCTCTTTTATTCACCACGCTTATGTCAAAATTTACCCAAGGTAGAAAATGAATCCAACTTTTTTGTGTTTTAAACTAAATACAAAATATTTTGGAACGTATTAGTTGCGTCAACGTCACAAATCAACAAGAAAAAGGCAAAAGAGTTTCTATTTATTTCTTATCAAAAAATTCATTTCAATATGAAGATTTTTTGATAAACTAGATGTAAAAAACTTGTAAACCTATACTATTTTGACATTGGCACTTATTCAACGCCATGCTGATCATTTTTGTCATTTTTTATGAAGAAGAACCTTCTGACAACTATTTTCATAGTAACCTACCGTTAAAGAGAGATGCAAGGTCATAGCTTATTATGGACCGTATCTACTTTTTGTCAGCCTTTCCATAATTTATTTATTTTGTTGTACCCTTTAAAAAAGTTTATCAAACCAATCGTAAAATAATGATTAACAGTTACAAAGGTTATTACTTTGTATTGTTCTTGTTTATAAACATGGTTAATGAACTAGTTCAGACCAAATTTTCCACTCAATTGAATTTAAACAACCGATGATGGTCTTCGAAGCATGATAAGAAAAAAGTATCTATCTACATGAATAAATATAGAACATTTTTTTCAAGAGAAAAAAAAATAAAAATATTAACTAGTCTGCATTAAATAAAATCTTATCAAGTTACCCTTAAGTCTTATAATATTGAGTATTACTCTAGGTAGATAGATTTACAGACGTATTTAGAATGAATAACAATACGAGACTTTAAGTAAATTCTATTTTCAGCTGAATTGAGATTATTTAGCTGACATAAATAAAAATAAATTGGTCATGCCATTTCAATCTCATCTGCAAATGTCTTATCTTCACAGGGAAGTCGAAACAAAATTCATAAAATGAGTCTCAAAACCAAAATAAGCACGTATGACTTGTAGTATAAAGCCTTAGTTAAACTAAGTTTTGCATTAAATAGATGGTTTAAGTTTTTACAAGGCTTTAAGAAATATTGACTAAATAATGCTAAGAAATCAAAATCGGCTGATTCCACCAGCAAATTTTTTGGTTTACAAGATTATTTAAAAATGTTTGAGTTGATGGAATAGTCATTTGTTAAAGATAACCCAGGGTTAACAAAATTGCTGCGAATGTCATACATTTTAAACCAATAATTATGTCATTAATCAGAAATAGAAATACAAATTCAAGTAACGTCAAATTGTCAGCTGTCAAGTATTCGCAGTTATAGTGACATTAGTACAAAAGTTGTCTAAATTTTTGGAAAATGTACAGATATGCAAAATTTATCTAAAACAAAATTTTGTGTTTAATACAAATGTGCAAGAGTCATTGACATACTATACATGGACAGCTAGTAGCCAACTTCACGATGGTTCCACTTTTAACGGACAAAACACTAGCTCAAAGAAGGCTATGCGGAAAAATTGTGCAACATTTACATTATATACTCACAGCACAGCGCACAGCCTGCTTCTGCTTCATTTTGCACGAACTGTCAAAATTTTTCAATTACATACAAAAAAGACATGGCATCGTTTTTCTTCAACAAATTATACTAGTTGTCAATACTTTCTATGTCAGAAAAAGCTTATCTCAACTAAATCAAACAGATGTCGCTTAATATTTCACAACTTCTTTTGCCACTGTGCCTGGAAGGATTTTACACATTTCAAAAAGTCAATTTCAAACAAAAACACATATAAATCATAAGAAACCAATTGACACTCATTTTATTATAATAAAATTTATATTTTGCTCTCTAAAACAAGACAATTTTGTAAAAACAATTTGTTAGCAACGAATTGCAATTTGGTTGCTACGAACTGTCAAACTCTATTCGCGTTCCACATACAATCCACACTGCAACGAATAAATTTTTCGCGCTCAACTTAACCTCAAAATTATATCTCTCTTATTTTGTTTGTTGAAAAGGGTAATTATAAATTGACAGTTCGTCGCTGTCTGCAAATAGAAACAAAGCTCATGTGAAAGAAAAGAAAAATATGCGAACATCCACAGTTCGCAGTTCGTAGCTCATGTGCAAGATACTTTAGTGTTAAATATCATCTGTGTAAAATAACAGCTGATCAAAAACAGCTGAGATGTCAAAAGAGGAATCCAAGAACTTCTGGCTGGTAGGTATCTGACAGAACAGCTGATTCAACATATGGTTGAATCTCAAGAAACTTGAAAATTTATTTCAGCTTTTTGTATTTGTTGGCCTTGGTAAACAAAAAGATACAAAATGCTGGTTAGAGATGTATTTGAGGATGTTCTGTACATAATAGACGATGAAACCGGAGATTTCGTAAGTAAGTTATTAATCGTAATGAATTCCAATTCCGCTAAAAGGAAAATAAGCATAGATTACAGATTAAGGTTATCTCTTGTTTATTAAATTGTTACGCACCTATCAATTCATCATCGTCTGACGAATCAATTGAATTATCCATTAAATGTTTTATTTACAACAATTTTGACTTCGAATCCTAAATGTTTCTCTGTTTTTGTGAACAGCTGAAAGGTGTTTTTATTTTTTGACAGCTATCTCAGTACAGCTATCCAACTCGTTCAACAATTTATATAAAAATACACCTATCCAAGATACCCTATCCAACACGAGATTGAACGCAGCCAATGAATACTTTATTAACTTCCCATAGGAAGTTATTGTAATGGGTCCGATTTGTCAAATTGAAAATTTTGACATTTCTCGACGTTTCAAGGTCCCTAGAGTCAAAATAAAAGATTTTAAGAAAGATGTCTGTGCGTGCGTGTGTACGTACGTTTGTACGTCCGTACGTCCGTACGTCCGTACGTCCGTACGTTCGCGACGTTTTTTTCGTCGTCCATAGCTCAAGAACCAGAAGAGATATCGACTTCAAATAAATTTTGTTATACAGATAATAAGGCAGAAAGATGCAGAAAGGACTCACAAAAATATTGCGTGGGTGGTTTTTTTACTATAGCAGTTTGAAAAAAAGGTGAAAATTTTGGTTAACCCTAAATACCTTACAAACCAAAAACGCTAGAGACTTGAATTAAATTTTATATAATATATTGTAACATGATACCAAACAGGTATATTTTTTGAAAAAATCAATATAACGTTTTTTTTAAAAAATTAATAAAACTGAAAAAAAAATTTGTCACCTCCAAAATTTTACGACTGAAATATAATTTCATCTCTAAAACAATCTTGTGCAACGAAGAATAATGTTTTTGACATCTGATAAAATTTTGAGAAAAATCTAATTGACAGTTTTTTTATAAAAAATAAAAATCTAAAAAAAAACATTACTCAAAGTTGGTAAAAATTGAATATCGATTCAAATATCTTTTCAAAAACTTGAAATTTAGGCTTCAAACTTATTTTATCTTATAAGAAATATTGTTTTCAACATTTTGAAGAATGTTGAGAAAAATCGAATTGACAGTTTTTTTACAAAAAATAAAAACCTAAAAAAAATGTATAAAAGTTGGTAAAATTGATTTTCGACTCAAATATCTTTTCAAAACTTTGAGATATTGGCTTTAATTTACTTTTTTCTTTCAAAAAATCTTGTTGTCAACATTCAGTTAAAGTTTGAAAAAAATCGAATTGGCAGTTTTTTTACAAAAAATAAAAATCTAAAAAAAAAATGTATAAAAGTGGGTAAAAATTGATTTTCGACTCAAATATCTTTTCAAAACTTTGAGATATTGGCTTTAATTTACTTTTATCTTTCAAAACATCTTGTATTCAACATTCAGTTAAAGTTTGAAAAAAATCGAATTGACAGTTTTTTTACAAAAAATAAAAACCTAAAAAAAAATTTATAAAAGTGGGTAAAAATTGATTTTCGACTCAAATATCTTTTCAAAACTTTGAGATATATTACTTTTATCTTTCAAAACATCTTGTTGTCAACATTCGGTTAAAGTTTGAAAAAAATCGAATTGACTGTTTTTTTTACAAAAAATAAAAACCTAAAAAAAAAATGTATAAAAGTTGGTAAAAATTGATTTTCGTCTCAAATATCTTTTAAAAAATTTTAAATATTGGCTTCAAAGTAATTTTATCTCATAAGAAATATTGTTTTCAACATTTGGTAAAATTTTTAAAAAATCGAATTCACAGTTTTTTTTACAGAAAATAAAACTCTAAAAAAAAAACAATACTAAAACTTATTAAAAATTTACTTTCGACTTAAATAGCTTTTCAAAACTTTAAAATATTGGCTTGAAATTTGTTTTATTTCACAGAAAATATTGTTTTCGATATTCAGTAATTTTTATATAAAAATCCAACAGTCCGTTTTTTCATATAAAAAATAAAATCGACAAAAAGAGTACCCAAATTTGGTAAAAATTGATACGAGTACATAAAGACAAACTTTTAAGCAAGACAAATCGACAGACGGGATGGGAAGTTATCAGTGTGGGTCGCATCCCAGCCTCTTTTACTTCATTATCCTATCAATCCGTCTGAGAAAATTATCAGAAAACTTAGAAGACTGACCCAAAGTCGTTAAATATTTTGACAGATTGTCAGCTGTCATTCTCTCTTAGAAATCTGTATTCAAAAAATGTATACAAAAAAGTAGTGTAATTTGGTTCCGTTCCATAAAATCAATATTTGGTTTTTACGTGTATATTTACAATCAAATTGTCAGCTTTTTCAATATGTTTCTACGCATGTGTCAAACTTTTTAATAACTGAAAAATACATATCTGACAACTAAGTTAACATTCCAAGCATGACAGAAGTGTAAGTTAATTATTTGTATCTTATATCCATACAAATTCTTTCAATTTAGAATCAGGGGAAAATAACCGCCAGGTGGCTCTGTATTCATAAAAAGATCCTCTCAAATGTTAGGTTAAGAAATGAAGAAATTGTATTTTCTAAGGAATCGTTACAATATAATACGCTTATAAATCCTGTTCATACTAATGTTGCCATAAGTTCCTGTAAATGTTTTCTGAAAACGGCAACTCTGTTACAAACTATCATCGACCTTGACCTTGACGGTTGCAATATGCATGAGAACGAGAAGCGCAGGAGTCTTTAACTGTTTATTATTTCTTTCGGGTGCATTTTTTTGCTTATTAAATGTTTTTTGTTAATAATGTTTTAAATATAATAAAAAAAAGATGTGAATTATTTAAAAGCTTAAAATTAAAAATGCAAGTCATAAAGTCATTATGAAATTCTTTTTCTTTTGACGATTATTTTTAAACGAAGTTGGTTAACGATGAGCTGTGACATATTTTGAAAACGGAAGTGAAAATAGGTATAAAAAAGATTGCCGGATCCGTTTCCGGTTAAATATTTTTTTTATAAACTATTGAACTCTTGTTCTTATAATTTTCGTAGAATTCCTAGTTCTTTTCAAAGGATTTCATTCAAGGTCTGTTTGGAAAAATATGAAAAATCGATTCAGCGCAGTGTCAGTTCGAACCTTTAGATGTTGCAACAACATTGAAACTACCGCTTGCATTTGATTGTAATTACTGTCATCATTTCGGTTATGTATTTTATACTGAACATTTCTGAAAATCAAATTTTATTTGCATTTAAGTCACAATTACGAGTAAAAGCCTATGTTCTTAACCTTAAATCATAAGTCCAATAACAATGTGTCCAACCTTGTCAATGCATTTCAGTTTTTAAACTTTTTTCGTTTTGTGTAAAATAGAAAATAAAGCTTAAAGTCATAGATAGATTATTTTTCAATTACTTATTTCCATCTAAGATGCCCCCTGCCCCCACTGACTCGGAACATCCGAAAAAAAAATAATAAATATTGATAGCAAAATCATTTCACTCGCATTTGAATTTGAGATAATTCCACCGGTTACCAGTTGAAGCTGGCCAAAATTAGATTGCATTTGTTTGGTACATTTTTATGTACTATACAAAGCTTGATATAGGAAAAAATTATTTAACAATAAAATATACATAATAATATTGTAACTTATGATAATAATGAGATCATATTTAATTTTGTGTTAAATATGCGTATGAGTTGTGCGTATTTTATTTGTTAAATCAATAAAGAATTAGAAGGTTTTTTGTAAGTTGATAAGAGTTCTTTTGTTAATGCAAATTTTAATAAAAATGTAAAATATTTCAAGGTTATTATAATTAAGTAGAAAATTTTTCTGTTTAGTTTTTTGAAGTTGATTTTTACAATAGTTTGTTATTGAAACTGTTTATAAGGTCAGAGAGATAATTTTAAATGACATTTAATCATCTTATAGCTAAAATTGTACGTATCCTAATTTAAAGGTCATGTGACAGTTGAGATTTAGGATGTTCTAATACCTAATGCACTAAAGTTACAACTTCCAGACATGTAACTTTGACGCTGGTTATATCTTTTTTACTTTGAATTCTCCTTTAATTAATTCAGATTTTAGTTCTTTTTCCTGCAAATGTTTTTGTATCTTTCAAAGGGAAAAATTGGTTTGATTTCTTATAGAACCAAATTGCCATTTAAGCACTATTCACATGAGTACGACCAACGACTAACGAATGAACGAATATTCGTCGATTTTGACATTTCTTTCACATGATAGTTTTTAATCTGTCGCCAATGAAGTTTGACTTGTGCTTGTGCTCATGTGAATAGCGCTTAAGTACGTGCGATTATTTTATTCGTTGCGAGAGTGGATAATGTGGAACGCGAATAAAATTTGGCAGTTCTTATCAATTACAATTTTTTTGGCGGCGAATAAATTTGTTTTCTTAAATTTATTAATATATGATATTGAAAATTAAAAGTATGCACCACAAATCAAATAGAAACTTTATTGATATCGTTTTGTTAAGAATTTGTGTGGAAATATGTCTTCAAACGTATATAAACTCACATTTTGTAATTCATTCGTCGTTCGTTGGTCGCACTCATGTGAATACTGCCTTAAGCACAATGTATGAAAAAAGTTATTTTCATTGTCTACGCCTCTTTGAAACTGCTATAATTTATAAGCACTTGATGGTAGAAAAACAGTAATCTTATTTCTTTCTTATTACAATTAGCCCAGATAAACAAGAGCATTATTTAACGCCCTTAAAACCCCTTGAAAGTCACCTTATATTAGCAACAATTTGTGGGGAGGCGGTTAAAAATGGATAGAGTGAATATTTTTGTAAATTACCTTAATAGTATAGGTCTGAAACTTACCGACTAAAATTTAAATTAAATGATTTTATTACTTTTTTAAGAATGAAATACTTTATTACAATACTTATAATTGTTGCTACATGTGACATATTCCAGTTCTCAGCAGCTAAGGTTACTAGTTACCAGAGCTAATGATTTTGTTACCAAATTGTAATATCGAAGCTACTTTCATATTCTATTGAAAGTCGTTCAAATTATTTACTTTGATGAAACTGACGTTTGTTTACTTTTATTTTTTAAAAGACTGCCATTTTTGGGAGATTATGAAAACCCAATTTCTAAAATTCCATTTCAAATTAAAATGTTAGGAAAAGCTTCTGTGAACAGCTAGAAATCTTTTTTTTGCGTTGCTGTCAGATTCTTCAAAGTGAATATTTTGAAGTGCAATGTTTAATTTTTTTTAAATGTCGATGCCACCGTTTCCAAAATAGAAGTACTTTCTTTCGACTATTCAATTCAAATTTTGATTTTTTCAAAGAGTTCTATTTGTCTTTTAAAAAAAATTCTAAATATTTTGAAGCCCTGAATGTATTGAATTTTTAAGAATTACTTTAGTGTTTATGTTTTTTATCCGAGCAAATGTATTAAAAGGTGAATGAAAAATTTTCTGTTTCATCCAGAGAAAGAAATTCAAATAGGAGTGAGAAGAAATGCTGTATTTGCAAATACTGTATTGTAAATATTCTGCATGATACTGCATTGTCATAATATTGTTTGGCTAATATTCTGTATTTCAAAATACTATCCATTTTAAATACTGTTTCAAAAAATGCTGTATTTTCAAAATATTGTATCTCGTAATAATGTATAATACTCTCAGTGTTGACAGACCAATTAGTTCGGTGCAATTGTTGACTGAAATAGGAAAAATCAGGCAAACATGTGAGAGAGACACAAACAATTCTTTGACGTTGGTCAAACATAATCAATGAACTTAAACGTTGATATCTGTTCTGTTTTTTTTTTTTTTTTCTGCAAAGACTAAAGCATCTTGCACATGAGCTACGAACTGCGAACTGTGGATGTTCGCATATTTTGACTATTTTTCCACATGAGTTTTATTTCTATCCGCAGGACCGCAGACAGCAACGAATTGTCAATTTAAAATTACCCTTTTCAACAAATAAAACAAGAGTGGTATAATTTTGAGGTTAAGTTGAGCGCGATCAATTTATTCGTTGCAGTGTGGATGGTATTTGGAACGCGGATATAGGTTGACAGTTCGTACCAATCAAACTGCAATTCATTACTACTAAATTGTTTTTACAAAATTGTATTGTTTTAGAGAGCAAAATGCAAATTTAAAATGAGTGTCAATTGGTTTCTTATAATTTAAATGGGTTTTTGTTTGAAATTGACTTTTTGAATTGTGTAAAATCACGTTTGTTCGTCCATTCGTCCATTCGTTATTCGCTCTCATGTGCAGTGCCCTTAAACTGATACGATATTCTTTATTTGTTTTAAACGAAAGAGACAAAAAAGAGGTTTTGACACCAAATCAAGAACCTAAAAGAAAAATTTTTGACTTTAGACCTTTTTAATTACCACCAAAGAATTAAGAAAAAGAAAATAAGAAAACGAAAAAAGAAGAAAATATATGTGATGCGACCCACACTGATAACTTCAAATCCCGTCTGTCTACTTGTCTTGCCTTAAAGCTCGTAGGTTTTCGTGTGGGGTTTAAAAAGTTGTTACTTGAATTATTCTTAAAAGTTTTAAAATTACTTACAATATTTTTTATATAAAGAAATATGTTAGTTTGAAAATCTGTTTTTAACAGATTTTTAGTCGAAAATGAATTTTTACCAATTTTAGTAGCATTTCTTAAATTTTTACAAATTGGATGAATGAAATTAATTTGAGAGATATCAAGAACCGATCAACAATTTTTACCAAATTTGCGTACTATTTTGATATAAAAACGGACTATTGGATTTTCATAAAAAAACTACTGAATATCGAAAACAATATTTTCTGTGATGTAAAAAGAGTTTGAAGACAATATTTGTAATTTTTAAAAGCTTTTTGAGTCGTAATTAAACTTTTAACAAGTTTTAGTATTGTTTTTTTTTTGTAAAAATCTATTTCCTCAAAATTTTACTGAGTGTTGAAAACAATATTTTTTAAAAGATAAAAGCAGTTTAAAGCCAATATCTCAAAGTTTTGAAAAGATATTTGTGTCGAAATCAATTTTTACCAAATTACGTTAAATTTTCATTTAAGTTTTTATTTTTCGTAAAAAAACTGTCATTTCAAATTTTCTCAAAATTTTACTGAATGTTGACAACACATTTTTTTGAAAGATAAAAGTAGTTTAAAGCCAATATCTCAAAGTATTGAATATTTGAATACTGATATTTGAGTCGAAAATCAGTTTTTACCAACTTTTATTAATTTTTTTGTTAAGGTTTTTATTTTTTGTCAATAAACAGTCAATTCTATTTTTCTCAACATTTTTCTGAATGTTGAAAACAATATTTCTTGTAAGTTAAAATTAGTTAGAAGCCATAATCCTTAAACTTTGAAAAGATATTTAAGTCGAAAATCAATTTTTACCAACTTTTATAATTTTTTTGTTTAGGTTTTTAGTTTTTGTAAAAAAAACTCTCCATTCGATTTTCCTCAAAATTTTTTCAAATGTTGAAAACAATATTTCTTATAAGATAAAATAAGTTGAAAGCCATAATCTCAAATTTTTGAAAAGATATTTGAGTGGAAAATCAGTTTTTACCAACTTTGAGTTTTTTTATATTTTTATTTTTTATAAAAAAAAAAACTGTCAATTCGATTTTTCTCAAAATTATACCAGATCTTAAAACAGTTATTTTTCGTTGCACAAAATTAGTTTGGAGATAAAATCATTTTGTATTCGTAAAATTTTCGAGGTGACAAAGTGTTTTTCAGTTTTTTTGATTTATAAAAAAACCGTTAATTGGATTTTGTTTTTCAAAAAATATATTAGATTGGTACCACGTTACAATATATTATATAAAATTTAATTCAAGTCTCTAGCGTTCTCGGTTCGTAAGATATTAAGGGTTAACCAAAATTTTCATCCTTTTGCTATGGTAAAAGAACCGCCCACGCAATTTTCTTAAGAGCCCTTTCTGAATGTTTCTGCCTTATTTTCTGTTTAACTAAATTAATTCGAATTCGATATCTCTTCTGGTTCTTGAGCTGTGGACAACGAAAAAAACGTACGTACAAACGCACGCACCGTCATCCTTCTAAAAATCTTTTATTTCGACTCCAGGGACCTTGAAACGTCGAGAAATGTCAAACTTTTCCATTTGACAAATCGGACCCACTACAATAACTTCCTATGGGAATTTAATAAATGTGTTACCAAATTGACGAAACTCCGTTAAATAATTGAAGTTTTTTAATTTTCCACAAATTGTAAGCTTTATTCTGACGTTAAACGATTTAATATGTTGACAGAAATGTCAACAAGTTTTGACATTCTTACCTGTCAAATCATTGACAGTATGTAATAGTACAAACATAAAGAACATTTTGTGTTTATTTTAATACTTATTTATTTGCATTATTATTGACACTTCAATATTAAGGTGTGTGTAAACTTTTGTTAAATATGCGTTTTATCTTGATTTTACATAAACATTTGATCAAATATAGGAAACGTTTGTATAATATTTACGAAGGCCATTTTAAAAATTCAATTTATAAAAAAAAACAAAATCAGTAATTACCGATTATCTCGTATTAAACTATAAACACAATTAACAAACAAAAAGTTAGCTATACGTAAACATTATAAGAGCATGAAAATACCTAATATACAAGTACATCACCTGTTTCTAAACCTTCTACAATTGTTTAAGTTTTATCAGCAACACTATGTGATCTTATACTTCCCGCATTTTGATCATAAACTCATGTAAGGTTAGCTATAGTTATAGTTTAACCTCATGTGTCTTAGCCCTGTTTTTCCAACTTGTTCCATTTACAAATGTTGATATTTTTGACTTCTCACAAAACCATGACATGCCTCTTCTTTTAATAGTGCTTCTCCAGCTCTATAGTATTATAAGTTCTAGTATTTATTTAAAACATAGTGTAGTACAACAAAATACAATGTTCCATGATTTCATAACGTTTCGATGGTAGATCAAAATCCAAATCGTAATCCGCTCCACTCCACACTCACTGGACAAAACTGAACCTCAGCAGCTTTTCCATCAAATAAGAACAAATAGTGGCAGCTGAGGATTGGTAGCTAAAAGTTATATCTACGTCTACGTCTACGCCAGCGATTTTATTCGATTCGATTTACAATTCCCATATTCCCAACTCAACTAGTTTTTCAACTCGACTGGCTCCGATGATAATTAATTTTATTCTGCTGTCTCAGATTAAGCCCAACCGATCACTTGAACGATCATTGTAAATAAATTGTTCCCCCGCAACAATTAAAAAATATTTCTAAAAATTGATAAATGAATTATTTAAATTACAAACAAAGTTGTATTTATTTAGATTTTTGTTTTAATAAGAATAATTAAATCCACGTGCAGTTTGTGTGTGTGTTTTTTTTTTATAAAAAAAGAATCAATGTCAAAAAGAAATAGAATTTCTGTGAATTAAATTTTATAGGAAAGTTAAAATAATTTCTTAAAAGTTAACAACAAAAATAGAAGAAGAAAAGAAAAATCTGTGGTGAAAATGGTTTCTTTAACAAAATTATCATCTGCAACCGTGTTGAGTTTTACTGTGATAATAACCCTTATCGGATGCTTTGTGCTATCAGGTATGTAAATTATAGTAAATAAGTGATATAAAACAATGTGTCATTGTACATAGCTAAAGACATCTTCTTACAATGTTGTCTTGATGTAATCCATAATCAGTACCTGCCTTAAAATATCTTATTTCAACCATAAAATTGTGGTGGTCATTTATTGCCTTGAGCATTGTTTTGAGTGTAATCTTATCTCAAAGAAAACTAAATTATGGAAAAAAAATATCTATCGTGATTAAAAACTTACAATGTAAAAAATGTGGTTTAAGCAAAAATAAAATATGATTCTACTATAAACGAGTATATAGAGATATATGTATTATGTATACTTAGGAGTAGAATTAATGAAAGCTAATAAAAACATTAGTTTGTTGATAGTTTTTTTCCTATCTTCATTTATATTCAAATCATGATTTTCAACTATAGAACTGAACTATAAAACAGTTTATAGGAGGTATAGCTATGTAGGGGATATCTTTCAACTTGTTTTGAACTAGGAGAAGAAAAACATAAACAAAGAAGATGTAATTTTAAAAGGGCTTTAAATGACTGTAGAAATTAAATGGCTGTAGTCTTGAAGTCTTTAAGTAAGTTTTCTTTTAAGTTAAAAGTTTCCCAAGCTATTTTAGAAACAATAAAACTTTAAGGTACGCTTAAACTAATTTTGTTGGTTTTAGTTAGAATGAACTCTGAGTCTGGATAGTAAATTAAAGTCATTATAATTGACAAGCAGGTTTACATGAGAAAAGTTAATAGCTATTGAACTTGTAGTTGTCAAAAACCTGTCACATTTGAAACCGGAAAATGTGCTAATTGTACTTTCACTATTCATATGGCAAGGGAGATATGGTCTGTTTGACAAACAACCGTCAAAAAAATATTGAAATATTGACTTTTTGTGTTATTAAATTCGGCTGAAAAAAAAAATTTCCTAATTTTAAATTAAACAAGCATTGTATTGGTTTCTAACATTTAACTGCACATTTAATATCTTTTTTATGACACTTAGAGTGAGTGACATATTTTATTTTTAATGTTATATTTTTGTTTCTAGACAAATAAGTTTAACTGCCCTTAAAAGAATTTATCACCATATTGTTAAGTCACTTAGATAAACTTCTCGTAAAAATCTTCCATAATGTTATTTACATGTGAATTTAAGAAAAAGGTTTGTTTGTTTAAGTTATTGGGTAGTTAAAACTGGTACCAAAGGCTATGGATTAGAACATCTTTAGTTTGTTTTGACAGTAAACTATTTCTTGACAGTAAACTTGTTATTTTCACTGACTTTTGTTCTTAATACGTGTACGAGTGTAATAAACAGAGCAAAATAATAATGTGAAATAAACTTTTTTTTACATAAAAACAACATTTTAAAAAAAAATGGTGTATATAAACATTGTATAGCAAAACGTCTAAATATTAACATAAGAGGATAGCACACAACTCGAACTTAAATTTAGTTCACGTTTATCTCTAAACTGTTTGTCTCTCTTTGTTTTCGGCTCCGAAGTCTTTATTTGAAATAACTGTCAATGTCAATTTTTTAAGCAATGCACAAAATAAAATCTATTTCATGGCATACGCTTTTAAATAGAAATAAAAATACAGTTAACCTTCAACTCAGTTGAAAATAGCCAAAGAAAATTTCTCCATTTTGTAATATTATACAAGAAACTTATGACACTTAGAAATCTGGTTTTTGATATTGCAATGTGTCACTTGTCACTTTAAAAAAAAAATGTTTTATCTTATTTCTTACAATAATCTCAAAGAACTTGGGTTGACTGCTGCACTGAAATTAATTTCTGGTGAAACCCGTTAGTAATTTTTATATTTTACTGATAATGTACAGTTTATATTTAAGTTTTTCAAAAGGTGTGTTTGTTTGAGTCATCAGGTTGTTACAGCTCGTTTTCATATTCTACAAACATTTTTTACTTACTTGAAATTTACATAAGAACACATTTTTTTGCAAGAAGATTTTCCGTGAAATTTGAGGTTGCTTCGAAAACCGTTTGCATGATTTGAAAAAACCTGTTCAGATCTCAAATCAAAGTCGCGATTAACTCGGTGACAAAAATAAACTTTCGTCTGTCAAAATAATTTACATGGTGAAAAAAGTTTGGTCAAAAACTAAACTTTCGTCTTAAAAAGTTTTGCTTTGCGTTAACTGTCACTTTATTAGGTGTGTTCAGTAGGAATTTAGTATGTTAAATTATGCGTACTTCATATTGAAATAGGTTTAACTTTTTCTATTCAGTAACTGAGGTTTCGGGAGCGGACTTTTTTAACTAATTTTTGAATCTCAGTTCAACAAAAAGAAGTAAAATATAACAATCTTTAGAAATTGCCAACAAAACGATTCGCAGTAGCCAGATTTTAGTATTTAAAAATTGGTACAACTGAAAAAATAGCTATCTGTCAGAATAATAATAAAAAAAAAAAACACAAAAATAAAAGAAAGTTTTATGAAAATCAAATGTTAAAATTTACTTAGCAAAAAAACTAACTAAAACTAATAAAATGAACAAATTTCAAGAAGAAATGGTAAGAAACCATCTATAAATTTAGATTCTATAAGAATTGTTTATTAAACAATTGCAGCTTTGACATAAAATGTCAATGACATAAATGAAGCTCATCTCAATTCTTTATATAACTGAATCGAGTTGAAATGAGCTTGATTCGACTCGATTACAGTCGGGGACTAGAATCGATTCAAAATTTGTGAAGAAAAACCTGTGTGGAGGAGTTGGTTTTATAGATAATGCATTATGGTCTGTTTATTGAAAGTGCTGTCAAACTAAATCATGTTTAAATATTCTTGTGCAGTATAAACCCAAAAAGATTTATTTAATCTTAACTGAGATACACCTTTGGTGGAAAAATAGCATATATTTTTTATTGTTTTCTCTTGTAAAATAAGCCCAGTTAGTCTATTTTCATTAACAAAACGAAATAATATCAACAGTAACAGATTGATTTTTTTCCCCAATGGAAAACACGTGATTCCAAATTCACAACTATTGAACGAACACAGCCATCGAGATACAAATGTAATATCAATCGTACCAACATTTGAGAACGAAATTACATAAGATCCATCCGAGACTAGTATAAATGTCAAAAACCCATCCCTAGTAAGATTCTACTGTAACTTTTATCGCTAGTATTCATACAATGGATATTATTTTTGTTATTCGTGTAAAATTCTACTATACTATGAATAGATTTTCCAACAAAACACGGGTAATGTAAGACATCTTCAAGTTCTGTAACTACCATTTTCTAAAAGGTAAGATTCATTAAATTTAATTTGGAACTTATAATTAGAATTCTGGCAATAATTACCTGACTCAATTGTCAAATTAATTTTCAATGTTATGTGAAAGAACTGTACTGTTTGTTTCTGTCATGACTGCAAATGCTCGTTCACACTAAGTTAGGTTTAAATAAGATGCGAAATTATTTTATGTCAAAACCAAAAAAAAAACAAAATTGACTAAAAAGAAGTAAAACTGGCAACATTGACATTTCTGTTATGTTTGTAATTTAAGGTGCTGTGCTATTTGGCCATTTAATATTCCTAAGGTTTCTGAGAATTTTTTTATTCAGATTGACAGAGAATGGAAAGTAAACAGAATTCAATTTCATTCTCAGTAAGCAATAAAAATGGGCAATAGAGAATACATGGGAAATCCAATCATCCAAATTTTGTTTTCAGATTTCTGAAAAAAAAGATAAATTCGTAAAAGAAATCTCTGAGATCTTAGAAATATAATAAACAAACCAGCCAATTGTCAAAAGGTTTATTTATGACATGCTCATCTTCTATTACCTTTTTTCATATTCATCGTCATATCATATCAAGGGTTCTATTCGGTTGTCATTTAATTTGCTCGACCTTAAGAAGCTTCACTTCTAAAACAATATTCCATTTGTTTCTATTCATTAACTGCAATTTGACACAACCCTCGTTTTATTTTCTTCACAAAAAAGACACTTAACTCAACCATGCATACTTAAGCTGTCTGCACATCAAGTTGTAAACTGAACTAAACTTCACCTTGAACTTTAAAAATAAGTACATATATAAACATGTAAAAGTTTTTTTTTGCTATAAATGGAAACACAATTAATTTTCTATAAGCATTCGTATAAAACACGCAATATGTTGATTCAAATGTCGATTCATTTTAACGTCAACAGGCATATGGTATTTTATTTCTCAGCTGTCCTTATAGTTTTTTTTTCAAAATAACCCATTTCACCATTTCAATCCAAATTCAACTCAAAATCGAGTTTGACATTAAAATTGCATTACATTTTTAACGTAACGCATCAACGCCGCCGGCCGCCACAAAAACTCCTGCTATTTCTAATTAAGTTTTGAAGTTCCAATAAAAAATTATGGACTTAAATTTGATATGAGATATCCAAATTACTGCCATTTGATTTTTAATTATATAAAAAGGTTTCCTTAAATCGTGTGATAATTTATTATACTACATGCCGCATATATATCATTTTACACAAGAGTTTGCGTGAAGAATGTTTTGAAATATTATTAACACCTAGTTGAAAAGTAGGTATTAGATATAGTAATTTATTTGAATATCTTTTTATGGAGTTGGTGATAAAAACAAACATGTGATTATGGACACTAACGTTGTTTATTTTGATCCTATGAATTTACTTTTTATAGGTTGAAAATTCGAAAAGTTTTCAAAGTTTTTATGAACCATAACAACATTTTTTCAGAAAACTATAAACATAAGCAGATACGAAATGTTGTGTGAGTATTTTTAGAAGTTCAATTTGATGTTTTTACCATCGTAGTTTTCCATATTATGGTAAAGATTGTTTTATGTAGTTACCATAAAAGAGGACGTTCTGTCAAATTAAATCAATTTGTTTTTCTCTCTAGAAAAAACTTATTCTTCTATAGAAGCAAAGTGCTGTAATTTATTAAAATCCTCCCTTTCTCAAGTTGAACTCAGAAAAAGCGTACAACCAGAAGGTATAATTGTGACAATTTATTACCTATTAATTTACCCACCTTTATAGGAACACAGGTTGGTATATTGTCAATAATAAATTAGCAATTATTGCTTTAAAAAACACCAGTAAGGTATTTATTCCCTTGCCAGATGATATATAATTATCTTTGTATACGAGTATTGTGGAGGAGGAATACCTTTTAATTAGTTTTTAATCAATCTCTATTATATCTAAGTACAACGGTTTATTAAGTAATTAATTTCAACTGGATGATCAATGTCAAAGCAAGATAATCAATTACAGGCTTTTACTAATGAGAAAATTTAATAAATCTCACGTATTTCTATCCTGTAATTAATTTTTTTTCATATGATCAAGCACACATTTTAGTTTGGTGAATTAAGTTTTAAATAAATTGCAACCTGTCAAAATTGTTTATATGTCAATTCAGCAATTCAGCATAAGGTTCCACTAATTTTTTTTTCATATGATAAAGCACACAGTGAATTAAGTTTTAAATGATTTGCAACCTGTCAAAAGCGTTTATTTGTCAATTCAGAAATTCAGCATATGGTTCCACCAGTTTCTTTTTAATTTTGTTTGCTATAAATTTGAATGATATCAAATATTTTATTTAAAAAGATGCATATGAAGATGAATCGTAAGACTTATGAGAATGTTTATTTTCAAAAATATTTTATCGGTTATCTGTCAATTCAACTATTCAGCATAAAGTTCCTTCGGTCTATTCTTTTTATTTATTTGCTATAAATTGCTATAAATTTGTATTATATCACAATTGCAAAGAAAATGCATTAATAGAATATTTATGTTTCAAAAATATTTTAATCGAGTGATTTCCAAAATTTATCTTGCTATAAAAACTGTATAGTTAAGTTAAACATCCTCTTTTTGTTGTATTTAAAGATCTTCAACTGGATGATCAATGTCAAAGCGAGATAATCAATTACCGTCTTTTTTAATGAGAAAATTTAATAAATCTCATGTATTTCTATTCTGTAAATAGCTTTTTGCAATTCAGCAATTCAGCATAAGGTTCCACCAGTTTTTTTTAAATGTGGTTTGCTATAAATTTGAATGATATCAACTGTCTTATTTACAAAGTTGCATAGGAAGGTGAATCATAAGACTTATGAGAATATTTATGTTCAAAAATATTTTATCGGTTATTTGTCAATGCAGCTATTCAGCATAAAGTTCCTTCAGTCTATTCTTCTTATTTATTTGCTATAAATTTGTATGATATCACAATTGTAAGGAAAATGCATTAATAGAATATTTATGTTTCAAAAACATTTTAGTCGAGTGATTTCCAAAATTTATATTGTATAGTTTAGTTAAACATCCTCTTTTTGTTGTATTTAAAGATCTTCAACTAGATGATCAATGTCAAAGCGAGATAATCAATTACAGTCTTTTTTAATGAGAAAATTTAATAAATCTCACGTATTTCTATTCTGTAAATAGCTTTTTTCATGTGATCAAGCACACATTTTAGTTTGGTGAATTAAGTTTTAAAAAAATTGCAACCTGTCAAAATCATTTATTTGTTAATTCAGCAATTCAGCTTAAGGTTTCTCCAGTCTTTTTGTTATTTCTTTGTTTTGGTTTTGAACCATTTCAAATATTTTATTTACAAAGTTTTATATGAAAGTGAATTGTTAGACTTATGAGAACATTCATGTTTCAAAAACATTTGATCGGTTATTTGTCAATTCAGCTTTTCAGCATAAAGTTCCTTCAGTCTTTTTTTGTTTCGTATTTACTATACATTTGTATGCAGTCAAATCGTTTATTTACAAACCTGCAAAGAAATTTCAATTGCAGCGCGTATGAAAACATTTATGTTTTAAACAAATTCCATCGTTCATTTGTTAATTCAGCTATTCAGCATAAAGTTTCTTTATCCCATTAAATTGTATGATATCACATCTTTTATTTACATAGTTGCAATGATAATTAGATCGTAGAACTTATGAGTATATCTATGTTTCAAAAACATTTTAATCAAGTGATCTTCAAAATTAATCTTGCTATAAAGATTCTAATAGTTTAGTTAAACATCCTCTTTTTGTTGTATTTAAAGATCTTCTATAAATGTAGGAGGCATGTCGCCCTCCCTCTTTCTGTTTTGTTTGTTTACTTTCTGAAACTGAAAAAAAAAAAAAAAATGTAAACCAAAGCAAATAAATTGTTGATTATAAAATTATAAGTCTGATGTGTATCATCGTTCATCGTATAATTATTTATTGCAAATATTTATTCAGTCATCTCTACTTCGTTCAACTCAGCAAAAAGTTGCTAATTTATTAACATTTCAATATGTACATAGGTATTTTTATATATATTTTATTTAATGTTGTTATTGTACTTTTAGTAAAGTGATGGTTGCATGACTGCATTCACTTTTAGATAATTTATTCATTCAAATAGATTTGAATAATTAATTTGTTGATGCATTTTGATTTAATTTATTTCTATATTTGTATTGGAATAACTCTCTTGTTGAGGTTGGAATTAATTATTAAATATAGTAATCTTACAGAAAAATATTTGTGCTGTAATAAAAAATATAAATAAATAAAAATATATAAAAGTAAAAGAAACAGATCTTTTATAGAACTCATGCAATACCTTATTTTAAGTGCGCATCAATAAAATCTAAACACGCCTATTTCCAAAATTTAGAACAAACGTACTTTACACTACAGAGGTAATTAAATAAAGTGTTCAATTTTATTGACCAGTGAATTTATGTTTACCTTAATAATGAAGTCGATCACGAGTAAACCTATAGATTATACAAATTGATATTATTGTCAAACTTCAAACAATAAATCATCTTGTTTAATGTGTTTAAAATGACACCTTATTGAGGCGAGACTTTTAAATTAACGATTGGCTAGGCGTTGTGAAATGATAGAGTTCAGTGATTTTCCATTATATTTGATGTGTTTTTTTGACTGTCATTTTGACACTAATTAAAATGTTAGAAAAACTCCACCTTAAATTGTCAAATTTTAATTTAATTGAAATGAATGGAAACCGGAAATCAGTGCTTTTCTTTGATTTTGTTTGTATATTTAGTAGAACATAAACAAAATATAAAAAGTGTATTCAAAACATTAAGAATAAAGAAAAAACACACGTTCATTTAATAATACAACGTTATCCCGGTTGGATTCTGCTTTTTTATTACTTAAACCCGTTCTTAAATTAAGCTGATGTCACATAAAGCATCAATGAAAGATTAAGTTAATTTAAAAGTTGGTTAAAAAGGTTATAGCAAATTTAGCTCTAAAAAAGAAAAAATGGAGCATTTAGAGAAATCTATTTCTTATATGTGCAGTAAACGTCAAACTCTTCAATTTGTTAAGAGACAAATTTAGTTTTAAGACATCTTTTCTCATAAAATTTTCTCTTTGCCCCAGATTTGTAAACGTCAAATAAATAAGTTATGGCAACTCAATAACATGACAGTTGTAACAAAAGTATAAACAAATAATGAAAAAACATTGGTCAGGTTCAGACACCATAAGGGACTTGAAAGTAAAGCAAATTTCTATCCTCTGATTGGCTATCTGCCAAAAATTTACCTTCCAATTAAGGTAACTTTAATGGAAAGTTGACTGGAAAGTTAGTCAAGAAAAATCTCCGTTACTATTTAGTTAAGTACACTTCTAAGACAATGACAGTTGATCATGCTTTTTCATACAACTGAAAGCTGAACTTTATTACTCTATGATTTTTTTATTTTTCTTGTCAATTCGAAAAAAAAATAAGTAATATCTTACCTATACAATATTTTACAATACAAAATACACATCGTGATAGACTTGTAGTTTGCCTGAGGATTGTTTTGTAGACAATAATGTTTTTGGTAGTACTTGTACTATGAACATAAAGTAGTGGTTTGCGAAGTGAAGTTCTGAATTAGAAATTCATGACACTTGAAAAACTAACTAGTTGCCTTGGTCAAAATGTACGTTCAAAGAATGAAGTTGACTGCAAATGAAGTCACTTATGTTGTCTGAATTTGCATTCGAATCTGTCAATAACAAAACTGAAAATCAAACACTTTGGAGAACTGATCCGATCGAGATTAAAATGTATAAAATGTTTTTACATACATTTATTGGAAAAGAATTAGTGGACAATTTTAATTAATTTAATAAAATGTTAAAGCCATTTTTAATAGTTACATGTCATTAATTTCTTAATTTTTATTAATTTGTTAAATTCATTCAATATGACTTTTGACATTTCTTTTTTTCTATAAATTCTGACAGTAGAATGAACAAATTTGTGATCACATTTCATTTGATGTTCAAATGTTAATAGTTTGAATTCGGCTCCCCTCCATTCGTGGCATTACTCGCGCACAGGTTGTACCGCCACCTACTTTTGTTTTTATTACCAAATCTCCCTCCGAGGCGGGATCCAAATTAAAAATGGTTTTAATTCTGAAAATGTTGAAGTCTTTGATTTTAATATCTTTCTATCCCTAAACAATTTGCTAACTTTAAGCAATTTGATAAGTCCATATTACATCTGTACAACTATTCTAAAGAACAGTTCATAGAATGGTCGAGTCAACCGTTGGGAATTCCAATTAATAGGTCCGTTTAAGCGTAGTTGCTTTTATATATTTTCACGAACTGTCACTTTTTAGATATGAAAGAAGAAATTTACTGGTTAGCAAAGGTTTATTTTAATTTGTTTAGCCCCTTAGTAAATTGTTAAATATTTAAAAAAATTGCTAACTATTAAACTTTTAAACGCTCAACAATAGGTTGTGTCAATGTTTATTTAAAGAAAATCAATTCGCACAGCAATAACAACTTTCAAGTTTGACATTTAAGTGTATGAATGTGTAAATGCTTTAGCTTTTTATTTTGACTTTAACTCCGGAAGCACATTATTGTTATTTTCTTAGAGCCAATCATTTTTTTGTAATTTCTCCAAAGTATAGATTTTGACATTTGCTAACAATTAGAAAAGTTTGTTTTGTTATTTGATATTAAGTCTGATTATTTTACTTTCATTTCTGTCCCACGAAAACATTCTGAATGATATCATTAAATTGCATAAACCAAAAAAAGGAAATGAAATCTGTAACTTTTAAAGACATCTTAAAACTTTTCTATTTCAATTTGTAATTTTGTTTCCTCTAGAAAAAAACCTTATAAATGACAGTCATTTTCTTCTTGCATTTATGACAAGTGTCAAAATGGCTGACTGACTTAAAGATCACCGTAAACAATCAGAGCTGTCATTTGAGAATTGTTGTTGCACTTACTCTGAATGCTCTGAGATTAGACTGCAATTTTGTTAGTTGGAAGTGGCCTAATTTTTGTAATGAAATGTAAACACTAGTACTTCACTAAAACTAACATTTTATGCGTGTTGTCTAGGTCGATCAGCTAACAGGTATGCAAGTACAGCTTTTTTTTAAGCTAGAAATTCTTTTTCCCCATAACACAATTTTTTAAATCGGATGACAGTTCGCCGTATTTTATAACCACCCAACACGCAATTCCTGCGTAAATTATCTTCCCCTAAAAATCCTGGTCGAATGTATCTTTAACTGTCATTCTTCTAGTTTAACAGGATGTCTCCTGTATTCGAACTTTATTCATATAGTATTTTTATCAGCACGATTTTGTCACATCCTTCTTCCTTTTGCTGACCCTGACATGGACACCATTATAACTTCCCTCTTTAAAATGGATAAAACTTTATTCCAACAACTTAATCACCCAATTCACAATAAAGAAGTTATAATAAAAAGCCATAGGGTCAGCAATGGCAGTTAAATAACGCCGCCTAGCGTGTAAATCAGCGCATATAGTTTTTGGACAGTTCAAACAAATATGTATATCCAAATCTATTGACTACGCTATGACTAACCCACGCAATTGCGTGGACTTTTGTGCTTTGCTTGCTTGACCTATATTAAAACTCCTCGTTTAATTTGCATAATGTTTTATTTTTCTATACATCGATAAAATAATCCTTAATGATTTTTACTGACATCAACTAAAACAAGTTTGTTTTTTGTATTAATTTTATTTCTAGCTAACGCCATCAGATGTCACCAGTGCAATTCTCATCTGGATGAGGATTGTAATAGCTTGCGACTGACAGTTCCGCGTGGGGTGCGTGACGACCAGTACTTAGATGATTGCCAAGTACCCGATGATGCCACTAGAGTATTTTGTCGAAAGACCGTCACTAATATCATCGTGAATTCAGAGAAACGTATTGTTCGGAGCTGTGGTTGGCGTGCGGAGGATTTGCGTGGACGTAATGACACCTGCATGACTGCCGATAACGAAGGTTTCTTTGAGGAAATTTGTGCTTGTTTTACGGATGGTTGTAATTCTGCACCATCATCAATGGGGGTGCAAACGAATGTCTTAATGGCATTTGGATTGAGTATTCTGATGATCATTAGCTCAGCTGTCAGAAGTGGTTAGGAAAAATGTTATTTACATTGAGTCCGTTTTAGTGCTCACTTCGAAGTTATATATTGTATAATAATAAAATTGTTAATAATAATTTATGATAAAGAAAAAAAGATTTTAATCATCTTCCGTTCACCTCCAGTTTATTTTTAATATGGTTTGCAACAAAAAATTGTTTTATTTAATTAAATAAAATATACAAAAATTAAAACAACAATAAAATGCATATCTAACAAAAGTTGACATTTTAAAAATTCTTTAATTAGTAAAAATTGAAGTTGGCTTAAAATATGAACTTTTTATGTTTCAAAAACGGTACTAAAAATGTATGTACCTATAGATATTTTAGGAATTTTTTAGTGACAAACAGTTCCCAAAAGATATTCCATTAGTTGACAGCGACCGTTAAATTCTTGTAAGTTGTACGAATGAAAAAAGTGTATTAGTTAATTTGAGATTCATGACTTTGACAAGCAGAAATTGGTGAAGGAAAAGAAATTTCCCAATATTTTTAGTGAGATTTACGATTTTCGAGGGAAATAAAATTAAATTTCCTGATAGGCTTTTCTTTGAGGAGTTATTTTGAGGGAGGTTCACGACTTTTGCCAAAGAGATGTTCGGAGAAATCCTAAATTTATCAATAGGTAAATTGTGGTTCTTTTTCGGCGGAACTGTATTTCGCGATAGATTTATTCCTATAGAAACAAAATTCCGAGGGAAAAAAAATTCCGACGGAAACAAAATTTTCCAATAGAAAATATTGGAATTCCTCGTTGGGGAACTTTATTTCTAAGGAATGTCACGGTTTTTGAAAGAAGTAATTAATCTGTGGAACTCGAAATTTCCCCATAGAGACATTTGAGCACTTTTTTCAAGTTAACTATATTTCAGGTAAGATTGGCGATTATCAAGGAAAATAATTGTTCAGATAAAACGAAATTTCCCGGTAGGCTAGGTTAGGTCATAGTGGCCGTCCAAAATGGAAACGGACACACTTAGGCCAGTTTAATGGCCCATTGTTAACTCGTGGCGTGCTTTCCTATTAGACAGTGTCCGGTTATGGCACTTATTATCGAGCTTATATGCGATCTGCTTAGGAGAGCAAGCACCTTGAACGTTTTAAATCCGGTGTTGGCCAGATGTTTTTTGTGACCTGACACGTGGTGATGGTGTTCCACCTGGAGCCTGCCCTCCTCACAGCGTCTTGCATTAGCAAAAGTTTACAAGTAGCGATTGGTATGCCAGTACGTGACGTGACGTGATCATGTTAAGGTCGTCCTCAATCTCCATTAAGGATGGACTGCCTACGACTTTTTTAGAGGGGGAGCCGCGAATGGAGAGGTGCATCGTAATCCTCTGTTAGGAGAGAAGACGACGTCCCAGGCCCAACAACCGGGAGTTCACCTTTCGCTGTTGTAGGAGGCCCGCTATCCGCGTTAACCTCATCTTTTTTGTAAATTCGAATTTTAATGGATTCAAAGCCATAGTTTATAGAGCCATCGCTTAAGGCTAGAGGATCCAAGGACTCTTTATTGAGTACCACAATTTCACTCCTATAAAGACCTTTCACTTCCTCTAGCTTAGATATCTTCCAGTTATGTGTCGGAAGGGACGGGTTACAAACTCTGATCATCTCGGGAATGTCCTCGATACCATCAGGGTCTATGGGAATCCAAATGCGGACTTTAGGTCTGCTAGGAAGGCCTTTCTTAGCGACAACTTCGAGCTTCGCACCTGGCCAAACCTCACCTAACCGGTTGACAGCGAGCTTGTATAAGTCACAAGACCTCTGGTCGCCACAAACCATGAGTTTGACATGGCCTTGATGCCAACCCCCATCGCTTATGAAAGGAAGTGGTCCTGGAAGCTCCATCAAAATGCTTAAAAAGCCACGCGAGAGCTTAACCTTGACCAACTGCCAACGATCAGCCGATATTGTGCCATTAACATCGCTCCTGTCAATGACGTCACCGAATCTGGCTTGTTTCTTGATGGGATTCAGAGGAGTGCTGGTGTTGTGCACCCAAGGCCGTTTTGGTGACAGTACGGCGGTGTCAAGAGACCTATCACGTTTGGACGTAGATTCCTTATTGGACCTTGTTGCAGCAAGTACGCTTTAAGCCCATTCGATGCTAGCGGCTTGCTGCGGTGTCCTTTCAGACCCCGTTGATGCACCAGAGGCCTTTAGGATTTTCGCCGCTTCCCGCCTTTGTCGATATAGGCTTTTTGAGAGTTTCCCTTTTCCTTTTCTGGATGTACTCTCATTAGTAGTAGTAAGGCCATTTTTTAAAATAATGCTATTTTTGACTTGGGGCCCCAGCCAGGCTGATCATCAGTTGATGTTAAATCATCATTCTGATATGTAAGGAAAAGATTGGGATTCGGTTACAGCAATTCAGCTAGGTTACCTAGAGTGAGAAGGAGCATAGGAGATAGGAGCGCTGCTAGCTTTTTCGCCATTACAACGTGGGAGGTGGGATGGGAGTTGGTGACATAAACGTAGCCTGGTATGCTCTGTTTAATTCTAAGTTGGTGATGATTCTGGGAAGGTAGAGGGATAAGAACGTTCATGGTAAAGCACATTTAGTTCTTTTTCGGTTAGTTTTTTTCCAGGGTGATTTACGACTTTCAAGGAAAACTAAATTCCAATAGAGATTTTAAATAGATTCCATTGGGTTTGACTTTAAATGAAAGGTTATTATATTGCAAAAACCTTTATTTCGCAATATTCAAGGACAGGAAACCTTCAGATGCAAATGAAGAATTGGGTTCCTTGTTTAAGGGAACTTAATTTCGCAGACTCATTACTTTTGAGGGAAAGAATATATCTTTCCAGGAAACAAAAATTCCCGTCGGAACTTTATTTAATTAAGAGTCATTTCAAGAGAGATTTAAGAATTACATATATTCCTAGGATAACACAGTTTCCAAGAGAAGTTCAGCTGATTTTTTTTTATAAGCACACATTCAAAGGGATGTTACTACCCTTATTATGCAAAGGCACAGTGTGAGTACTAGGAAGGGGAGAGAGGGTTTAAAAGGAGATGTCGATGCACATTGGTTTTGAGTTCCTGAATATTGCAATGACTTGGAAAGACAGAGTGTGGAAAGGAATTCCACATTCGCGTAGTACGGCTAAAGAACGAATCTCTGTATTTGACAGTACGGCCGAAGTTGGGCTCGAGGGTATACTGAAGAGAATTCCTAGAAGATAGAGATATAACAGAGACCTGAGGTACACCAGCATTTATTTAATGGTTTTCAGACTTGAATCCATCCAATACTACTTGTATTGAACGATCCGAAAGGTAATTACTAATCCGATGAAGCAGGGATTCATGTAAACC
Organism: Eupeodes corollae; assembly: GCF_945859685.1. NCBI lineage: Eukaryota > Metazoa > Arthropoda > Insecta > Diptera > Syrphidae > Eupeodes > Eupeodes corollae. The sequence goes on from NC_079149.1 coordinate 128,907,016, forward strand.
GAAAGCACGCATTTTTGATAAGAGAGCCTAATGCCAAACCCTATCAAATGCTTTTGAAATATCAAGTGCAATAATCTTACTTTCTCCAAAGCGATCTAAGGATTTGCTCCACTGTTCGGTGAGATGAACCATGAAGCACCGTGGACCTATTGCTTCGAAAGCCGTACTGCCGGTCATTAAGAAGCTTCCGATCTTCAAGATATTTCTTGAGCTGATAATTAATCAGCGTTTGTATGAACTTGGAAAGAAAGGAATTGGGGGGGAATTAACTAATTTCGAGAAAAAAACATTTTTCGAAGGGAAATTAAATGCTCTAAATAGGTAAATTTATGTTCTTTTTTGAGGGAACCGAACATACATATTTCAAGGGAGATTCACGGTTCTTCAAAGGATCCTTTTCAAGTTAACTACATTTTGATGAAGATTCATTCGCTCGAGGAGAAATAGGGCATTTACTGCTAGAAAAAAATGTGTTTGTTAAAAATTTACGACTTAAAGAAAGTAGTAAATAAGAAAGGAAAAAATGTTCCGTGCCAATTAAATTTATCTCGAGATTCTTGAAGAACCGAAAAAAGCTCTCATCATTGTTCCTATACTAAAACCGACACAAAAAAGGGTTACGTCACAAAATTTGTGTTTGCTCTCCAAATGTCACCCAAAAAATAAACTAAAAACAACAAAAATAAACTCCAAGGATAATTTAAAATCCCATTTAACTAAACCGTTTAGACTCATACAAAAATATAAAAACACACAAAATCCATTTCAATGATCATGGGTTATAATTTTGTTCTTTTTCTAAACAGAAAAACAACAGCTCATCTTATTATTGATGATAAAACTTCATCCATAAAACCATGACTCATATAGAATCATCATCCTCTTGAATTTGAATCATCCTAAATGTCTTCTTTTCTGTCATCGCGCATAAAATGTCCTTAAAACAAAAAATCAAAACTATACTTTAAAGTTTTCATTTACTCGTAGGTACCTTTTCTTCAACTAAAACAAACAACAGACAAAATATATGTAAATAAATTCAAGACCATCCAGATCTAGAGGTATAAAGGTCCTTATGTAAATGATGATATTACTGAGGGGCCTTTTTTCTACCCTGTACCTTAAATGATTTATGGTCTCTCGTAAAATCTCAAAACGGAAAATAAAAGGTACCTACACCTACGTACCGACATTTATATAAAAGTATCATCAACCATGTTGAGATGAATCATGTTTACTTATAGTATATAAATTCAATCTTGTCCTTTTTTTTTCAATTCAAAAATATGTGAGTTAAGAAATCATCAGTAAAAATAAAATCCCATTATACCCTTTTTCGCTTTATAGAAAAATCCATACCTTCATATTTACCGACTGACGACAACGTCGTAGATGTCTGAATATATATTGAAAGTGAAATCACTTCAATGATTTTATAAACTCAAAAGGAATTCCCCGAAAAAACGTCATCTTGAAAATGGTGTCCTTCGAAATTTTATACACACACAAAGGCGCAACAAAAAACGATATAAAGATATCCTTCCTCATTCAGCAACTTTCACCGACGACGACCTACCGAACCGACTACGTCATTCACATTACCGACCGGTAACTATGTATATGGAAACCTTAATTTTGCAATCTTTGCGGAAGGACAGTCTATGGCCTCTTCAGAAATTTATAATCCTTATCCTGCCTGAGTTGAAAGTTACAAAAATAAAAAAAATCATTAACAATATATTAGTTGTCAGAATCTACTTGAATTAATCAAAATCCTTGTCGCAAGGACAGGACACGATGAGGATGATGTGAGAGTTTGAGAGTTTGAGGATTTGTTATTTTTCTTTTTATTTTTTGGTCAATTAAACAAAAATGTATTTACTTTGGTTTTTGTGTAATAAAAATGTCCTATAAAAATCTATATCTATTTTATAGAACTACTCTATTTTTGGTATTGTTGGAAAAAATATGGAGGTACGCGTTTTCGTTTTGTCTATGTCTGATGTATATTATTATTAGTCCAATCGGCGTCAGCAGGACTATTTATTTCGTATACGCTACTGGGAGAGAAATAATATGGGTCAAAGTGGCGCCACAATCAAATCGATTCAGCATCAGCTTTTCAGCTTTAGCTTTAGTTTCAGCATCCCTCAACTCTTCAGTCTTCAGCTGCTATACAGAATAACAAAACCGTCATAGTAACAAGAGAATGTAAATATATATATGTAATGTTTTATGTACCTACACAATTTTATTTTATTTTTGATCTAGGGATTTTCTCATATAAAATTCTCATGCTTTGGTTATGAATCCTTTAAATTTACAGAGCTTGGAAAACTCAAATATTACCAAACCCACCCACAACCCACATCCCACTTTCCACAGCCCTATACCTAACCCAACCCAAAGGACCTAAAGGAGTCTTAAAATAACACCAGCAACAACCAGCAAAAGAACACGCAGTATGTCGGTATGTCAGTATGATATGGTGCCCTTTCCCTTTCCGTTTTCCTATTACAACTTTTTTGTTTTTGTAAATACTTTTGTTGAGAGAAAAATACGAAGAATTTGAAAATAAAGGACGAGATTTTACAATAAAATCTGAAAACTAAAGAACGGATTCACATTCACGAAATGAAAATCTCACAAGTTGTTTATTCAACGACGACAACGAGAACGAGAACGACAACAACTAAAAAAAAAAGGAATGGCGGCGGCATTGGCGGGCGTACGATATGTTGGTATGTTTTCATTGGTTTGTGGGTGGAGGTCATATCATATATGAAAAGGAATGTCATACCAGTTGACAGTCAGTGTTGAAAGTGAGGATGTCATCAGGATATGAAAATGAAGTTGGGTGTCAATCATATTTTTTGATACTACGTTTTTTTGTGTATACATACATTTATGTGTTTGCTTGAATTTAAAATAAAAAACAATTGACTGACAGTGTTCATGTTCACATTGTTCCCTATTTTTGACATTTTATTTTGACGTCTCATAACTGTTATATAGTTGCTATAAAAACACATGAAATTGAGGCGGATATTTTTCTTTCTTAAATAATCGAATAGAATGATGAAATGTCAAAAAGATTACAATGTGAACATTACCTTAAGGTCGTTGCACGGAATTTGACAATCCAGTGGATATCAAATTTATTTTCTCAACTGTCACAAAATTAACAAGAGTTAATATTGTACTCTTTCTCATTTTGACATTCCATCATTTTATCTCGCTGACATTAATTTTATTTCTTTTTTGTTTTAAATATCAACTTTGAAGGACATATCATTACGAGACGTCAAAATAAGTCAGCCGAAAATAGTTCAAATGGAATACCTTCAAAAGGTGTAATAATGACGTAATGATTTCATATTGTCGTCTGTCAAAAGAAAATATTTGTATTTGACAAAATGTCACACAATTAAAAACTAATTCGTACGATTTTGTTTAATGGGTAAAGCCCAATGGGAACACGATTTAGTGCTTTTATGTTTGTTCGGCACAGTGTTGCCGAAGAGATTGTATTAAAGTTATTCGGCAGGCGATCAAAAAATCAGTAGTATTTGTTTTAAATTGCTCTAAAGTCTAATGTCCGATTTCATAAGCAAAAACTAAAAGCAATTTTGTCTAAAAGCTTTTTAAATTTTATTAGGCCTTTAAATTTTTTCAGTTTCACCAAGATTAAAATGGGATAAAGTAAATCACGGGAGTACTAAGTAGTATTTTAATACTATGTTAGTATTTTCGACGACACTGCTGAAGCCTATGTATGTACAACCTAAAAAGCAGCTCAAAAATTTAGAATTTTGAATTTCATGAGTTATCGATTTTTGACAGATATAAGTTTTAATGCTGTCAAGCATTTCATAGTTCTGGGAAAACAAACAGAATTTTAGGAAAAACATGAAGTTTTAAAATATTTGTGAGTGGCAAATTTGTAAATAGAAAAAAAGTTGAGAGGAGACATCGATGCAATTGAATTCAATAATGTATTAAAGGCGTGACAAGCTTTTCGTCAAATTGCCTTAAAAACTAAAGCTTTTGATTGCATCAGATACAAATATTACAATACTGTTAAGCAACTTTTAAATTGACAATTTGTGTGTTTAAAATGTTGGCAGTTCTTAATAAAATAATTTGACAGCTGTCAGTTTGCTGTTTTGTAAAATTGAATCTTTACATATAAAAACAGGTTTATTAACATTGTTGAATAAATTTAATTAGGGGCTACAGTTCGAAAAATATGTCTAGACATTTATCAAGGTTTATTTTTGTCTCCTGCAATGCTTCCTTTTAAGTATTCGTACATTTTGTTAAACATCTACCTCGTTGTAGCCAAGGTAGCACTTCGGGTTTCCAGACCCAAGGCAAAACAGGCAGGTGCTGGAAGACTGTACAACGTCGAACGACTACAATCGCAAGAGATCGCCAAATCCTTTTCCGACCAAGTTACAAGTAAACTCTCTCGAAGTTCTCTGCCGCCAACACAATGTATCGAAAACCAGTGGCAACATTGCCAAGATGCAATCAGAGAAGTCGCCTCTGAAGTGCTGGGTTTTAAGCAGCCACAAACTCCTGGTTTGATGAGGAATGTCGGCAGGCAAATGCAGTCTACTTAACATCGCCTATAAAATCTTCTCTGCCGTAATATGTGAACGTCTAAAGCCCATCGTCAACAACCTGATAGGTCCTTATAAGTGTGGTTTTAGACCAGGAAAATCCATAATCGATTACGATTCACATTACGGCAGATCCTGGAAAAAACCCAAGAACACCAAATCGACACCGACCATCTTTTCATCGATTTCAAGGCCGCATATGGCAGCATCTACAGGGATGAGCTGTATAGAGCCATGTCTAGTTTTGGCAACCCTGCCAAACTCGCCCGTTTGTGCAGGATGACAATGGAGAATTCACTCTTCTCCATAAAGTTTTGAAACAACTTAACACAACCTTTCGATATCAAAAAAGGTTTTAGACAAGGTGATGCGCTGTCATGCGATTTTTTTTAACATCGTGCTTGCATCGTGCAGAGCTCACACGTCAACACTAGAGGCACTATCTTTCAAAAGTCTGTCCAATTACTAGCATATGCTGATGACATTGACATAATCGGAAGAACTCAGCGTGATGTAAAGGGGGCTTTTGTAAGTATTGAGGCACGAGCGGCAAAAATGGGTTTAACGGTTAATGAGAGCAAAACAAAGTACATGCTGTCGTCAAGAGAGGACATACAATAATGACGACGTCTTGGTCAAAACGTCACTATCGACAGACAGACAACTTTGAGGTAGTCAAGGACTTCGTCTATCTAGGCTCCGCTGTAAACGCAGAAAACAACACCAGCGCTGAGATCAAACGCAGAATAACTCTTGCTAAGCGCTGTTTCTTTGGACTAAGAAAGCAATTGAGTGGAAAAGTCCCCTCTCGATTGTCCAAAGTGTTACTACATAAGACCCTTATCATCCACGTCCTGCTATACGGTGCAGAAGTATGGACTATGACAAAAGCGGATAAAAGCACCTTGGGTCGGTTCGGGAAAAAAGTTTTTCCTGTTATCTACGGTCCCGTATGCATCGAAGGGGAGTGGAGGAAAAGATGGAACGATGAGCTGTACGGGTGCACAGAGACTTATTCAGAAGCGTAAAAGTCCAACGACTAATATGGCTGGGTCACGTAGACGCATGGAAACCAATGCTCCGGCCCGGAAAGTCTTCGAATCCACACCCACAGGACATCGCCGTAGAGGAAGACCACGGATCAGGTGGCGCGGACAAGTGGAAAGTGACCTCACCCATCTTGGAGTGGGGAACTGCAGACATCTAGCTAGGGACCGAGCTAGATGGAGAAGTTGGGTGAGGCCCTAGTTCACACAGGGCTGTAGCGCCAACTTGAGTAAGTAAATAAGATTTGTAAAACGTTGTTCAGGATTAAGTATATTCATTTTGAAGTGGCAAACCAAACTGAGCATAAAACAAGTGACAGCTGTCAAAAAGATCATCTTCGAAAAAAGTCTAAAAAACCGATGTTAGTACCATCGATTTGGTGGTAAAAGGATCTTAATTTTTTTGTTTTGTATTGATAGTTTGACGGATCATAAACAAAACGTCAAATCACACTTAACACTGAACTGGGCCTAAAGGCACAACTTGAAGTTATCATACAAATTTCTTGAGAATTCTTCAAAGGCTTTGTTCCGTAGATTAAGATTTATGTAACTTGCTATTTTGTGTTAGTCATAAAGAATTTAAATTATACATTTACATAAAAGTGTGTTTTTTCTTTCCAACCCGATTGTTATTTTCTCCCTTGAACAAGTCGGTGGAAAATTGCATTTAATTTTAGGTCAATGAGCTTTCTATTTCTACTATTCTTTTATGGAAAACTACGAGAACATACTATTGCAATAAACATATATGTATTTTCCTTCCCCCTTCAACTTATTTCATGGTAAAAAATATGGTTCGGATTTTCATGATAAAAATCTCGAACTTTTGGTCAACATGTTATAAAGAAACGTCCTTCACTCTTTTTTCTAAATTTATCCTCTGGTTTTATTAAATAACAAAACCAAAAAAAAATAAATATCAAAACAATAATCCAAACAAAAGTGGCTTCGAGTATATTCGTCTATGTGAGAATATGCGATAAGGTCCTTGTCATCAAATGGAAATTATTGCATATAGAAAATTCCATTTTCCATTTCAAAAAAAAGAAAGAAATATTAAAACTAAAATAAACTAACACTGTATAAGCTATTAGGTTTCCGGCTTCGTGACAAACGTCTGGAGCCAATTGGCTTTAATGTAACAAATGTCAACAACTGTTAAGTTGAAGGCTTCGTTGCTTCGTATTTGTATTCGTATTCGTAGTCTTTGCATGCAACTTTAACTTAAGTTGAATTACTATACCTTCGACCTATAGGTTTCGGTTAGGTTAGGTCTTATACGATATCAACTGACTGCACTCCTCCTTGACATTTGAGTAATATGGCAAACATGGAATGTCTGTGCTGTGTAGGGTTGGAGCTGAAGGACTATAGGAGCTAGGACTGTTTTAGATTTTATGTTTCCTTTCGTGTCCTTTTGCTTCTGGTGGTAATGGACATGGACGACAAATGAATAGGTTTTCAGTTCTACAGTTTGTTGTTTTGTTTGGTGTCGTATCGTCAAACAACCATTTAGTTTTCTCGGTGATGCAGTTTGTTTTAGCCTGCGTTCCACTATTTATAATCAATAAGTTATACGTATGTACATCTATCCCTAGTATACCACACCCAAATGCTTTGTCTAGCAGGACGAACGCGACGCGAGGACTCACAGCTCACACATTTTGTGGCAGCTATTAATATCCTCTTAAATGGTATTAGGTCTTATCGTCGCGTCGGTCGGTCGTATCGTAAGCCACCTACCCCATCACATCTTGGCTGGAATCTAACTTGGTGCAAAAAGGACATTCATGGACATAGACACGCAACCGTTAAGTCAAATTCAGACCGGATATTCGACTAAAGGAATTCTTTGATAAAAATAGGAAACAAATTAAATTAAATGAAATCAAATTAAATTTGGTGTCCGCGGAAGGATCCTTTGAGTTAAAATTTATCCTATTTTTTTTTTTTTAAGTCAGTTCGTAGTATAATTTTTATAGAATTTTGTTGAGGTTTTCAAAAAGAGGTAAATCACGATCCAAAGTCATAGCTTTTGGAGAGATACTTTGATGGAAGAAATTAGAAGACTTCAGCAGTTCTTGAATATCTCAATTTTCTTAAGAGCCATTTGAGATTCCGAACACCAATTGAATACTTTTCTAAGTTCCATGGGTTTTGAAGAATACAAAAAATGTATTTTTAAAATTTTACAAAAACAAACCAATAACCGTTATTTCGCTTACGATATGCCCCTAAAAGAAAACTATACATTTGAATACAAATTACTCATTTATTTTGAATAGATTTCAGCCCTTATCTTCGCAATGTAAAATGTTGTGTATCTTCAGTTTTCAAGTTTGAAAATTTGTGTTCATTCCTAAAAGTTGACTATTTCTTTCCGTTAAGCCATGAAAAGAAGAAGCCAATTTTAAATTATACATAATCCATTTGATTTCGTATATTTCATGTTTATATTTACTTTATTTTCTATCTTCTGTATCTTTAAATTTGAAGAAACCAAATAGCAAATTGAATCTAATTTGAATACCAATTTATTCGAAGAGTTATTGGGTTACTTTCGACATTCCGTGTGCTTGGATTAACTATTAATCCTTTATGACACAAAAACCGACCGATTATTGGGTACTTATTTAAGCTTTTGTTTATTGGTTAAAAATATAAGGTTTTAAGCTTCGTTAAATTTTAAAAGTAATTTTTGAAATTTTTCAAAATTCAGAGGTTGAAAATCCCTCACAATTAACGAGTTGGTGAATGCATTCAAAAGATTGACTTTTATTCTCATCGTAGAATTTTATTGGGATTCAATATTTAGCTCGAATAATTTCAAAAAATGTAGCAGACACTGTGCACAAATTTTTGATTAAAAATTAATTTTATTACAAAGTTTGGATTTTACCATTTAGTGTGAAAAAGAATATCATGGCTGAATCACAAACACGCTTTAGCTTCGGCTTCGTCTGCGTTACGGTGGGCCTGCTTCGAGGTTGCTTTGAATGACATTTCTATTATTTCATCCTCCATAGAGCAAATATTTTGTTTGTTGACATTTTTTACAGCTGTCGAGCTGTCAGAGTGACATTACGTTACATTACGCTCTTTTCCTTACGATTGTCAAACGAAACGTTAGGTCGAAGCTCCATTGTGATAGCATGCATAGGCCCATAGTGATGTTGGTAAAAATCTATAGGTTTGGAATCATATAATCTTAGTCACCATAATGTAAAATTAAGCGACCAGAAATCTTCTCATGCAAAGTATTCAAAATTGGTCTTGTTTTGGTTTATTTTTCATTTAATAAATAAGTTTTAGTTTTCACATTTCCTTTCAGGAATGAGCCTTATCGAATAAGAACTTTACTTTTAAATTGTTTATTTTTTTTTTAAATATCGAGAACAGATAAGAACGTTGACTTCAATCTTATTTCAACTTTTTGAATGACTTGTTTTTCATTTTTAGTAAAATACAAACAACAAAGTCAGCTAGATCGAAGGCTTTTAACCTCACTGTTTATGTAACTCTGTTGTAAAAGGCTTAGTTGATATTTGAGTAATAGGACCTAATTTGTCAAAACAGATAAATTCAAATCTAAAGTTATCAAAGTAATTTAAGGTGTTCTACAAGGGAGTAATATTAGACCTTTGTTTTTATATTTTTCTTAAACGATTTTGCTGAAGCCTTTAAATATCTTAATTATTTGTTTTAAACATTTAAAAAAAGAGGTTGGGATGCGACTCACACTGATAACTTTCCATCCCGTCTGTCGATTTGTCTTGCTTATAAATTTGTGGGTTTTCGTGTTGGGTTAAAAATGTTGTTAGTTGAAATATTCTTACAAATTTAAGATTTAAGATTAAGATCAAACATTTTATTTCTTAAAATCCAAATAAAAAATTACCAACAATATTTTTCATATAAAGAAATAGTCAAGTTTAAAAATCTAGTTTTGTTGAATAGATTTTTGATCGAAAAAATTTGTTTACCAATTTTAGTAGCATTTCTTAAATTTTTACAAATTGGATGAACGAAAATAATTTGAGAGATATCAAGAACCGAACAACAATTTTTACCAAATTTGCGTACTATTTTTTTAACGAAAAAAGGGACTGTTGGACTTTTATGAAAAAAACTACTGAACATCGCAAACAATATATTCTGTGAAATAAAAAGAGTCTGAAGATAATATTTTTAATTTTTAAAAGTTTTTTGAGTCGTAAGTAAATTTTTACCAAGTTTTTGTATTATTTCTTGTAAGTTTTTTATTTTTTGTAAAAAAAACTGTCAGTTAGATTTTATTTAGATTTAGATCTAGTTTAAAGCCAATATCTTAAAGTTTTGAAAAGATATTTGAGTCGAAAATCAATTTTTACCAACTTTTATTAATTTTTATGTGTAGATTTTTATTGTTGTACAAAAACTCTCAATTTTATTTTTCTCGAATTTTTTCGGAATGTTGACAACAATATATTTTAAAAGTTAAAAGTAGTTTAAAGCCAATATCTCAAGATATTTGAGTCAAAAATCAATTTTTACCAACTTTTATTAATTTCTTTGTTAAGGTTTTTATTTTTGTAAGAAAAACTGTCAATTTGGTTTTTCTAAAAAAAATTCAGAATTTTGAAAACAATATTTTTTCTAAGATAAAATTTGTTGAAAGCCATAATCTGTAATTTTTGAAAAGATATTTGAGTCGAAAATGACTTTTTACTATTTTTTATTAATTTTTTTGTAAAAAAAACTGTCAATGCTATTTTTCAAAAAAATTTACCAGATGTTAAAAACGGGTTTTTTCGTTGCACAAAATTCTTCTGGAGATGAAATTATTCTGCATTCGTAAAATTTTCGAGGTGACAAATTTCTTTTTCCTTTTTTTTTGATCTTAAAAAAGAACGTAAATTTATATTTGTTTGGTATCATGTTACAATATATTATATACAATTCATTTCAAGTCTTTAGGGTTTTTGGTTCGTAAGATATTTAGGGTTAACCAACATTTTCACTTTTTTTTATAAACTGCTATGGCAAAAAAACAGCCAACACAATTTTCTTGAGATCCCTTTCTGCATCTTTCTGCATTATTATCTGTATAACAAAACTTGTTTGAAGTCGATATCTTTACTGGCTCTTGTTCTATGGACAACGAAAAAAACGTCGCGAACGTACGTACACACGCACGCACAGACATCTTTCTTAAAATCTTTTATTTCGACTTTAGTGACCTTGAAACGTCGAGAAATGTCAAAATTTTCAATTTGACAAATCGGACCCATTACAATAACTTCCTATTTGAAGTTAATAAGTTTTCAAGGCAAACCTTAAAAAAATTTCTGTTAATTTATAAGTTTAGAAAAACTGACTTTCCGCTAAGGACTTAATTGAATGACTGTCTTTTTATATTTTTGGATCCTTTTGGATTGGCCACTCTTTTCTATGAACGAAGTCCATTTCAACTTTATTGCTTTCAATTATTCAAAATTTATTTATCTTTCTGCTTAATGGAAAATATTTCTGCAGTCGACTAACTTTTTCACAAAAAAAAACAAAAAAAAATCAAAATGTCCTTCATGAAAAATTAAATTTTAGAAGGTCAAGTTTATAACAAACTATCAACCAATTAAAGCTTCAAATTAATGTTTATACCTATACAAAAAAAATAGATCCACTATTTTAATAAATATTCATCCTACATTTTAAAAAAACTTTTTCAAAATTTTGTCTGGATGGAGGCATAATAAATAGCAACAACTTTAATGGACATTTTGGCTTCAATACTTTGCAAGTATCTTAAATAAAGTATATCTACAAAAGATACTGCCATAACACATACAAATAAAAATGCGTTCAATTAGCTAAGTAGTCCAGCTAAAATGGAAATAAAAACCAAAATGTTTCTATACGAACTGAAGGTATTTATGTTCACAATTGCATAGCACTCCAAAAAAGTATCTTACAACCAAGTCCAAAAACAACAATTTCATCGTCGTCGTCTCTAGCTTATTGTGTAGCAGCTTTATACATACATACATTGTTTGGATGCAAACCCATTTGCAATAATTTCAGCTTGATTACATTCCTTACAAAAAAAAAAAATAAAATAAAAATCTCATAAAAAATATCTATTTTCTTCGAGACGAATGTTTCACGAAGAGAAACAAATAAGACAAAATAAAGAACAAACGAAAAAATTGTTTAACTTAAAAAAAAGAAATAAAAATAAGAAAATAAAAATTTGATGGCAATTCCATTGTGATGCAGTTGAAGTTTAAATTATGATATATCCTTAAAAAATGATAAGCCACTATACACAACCAACCAACCAACAGTGAACAGCCATCGTCGTCGTCACTCAAGAGTCTATCCTTTCCTATCCTGTCCTATCTATCCTTTGGTTCTGCTTCCTATTCAAAACCCTAACCATATAACGCCAGCTCCATCTTCATCATCATCGCAATCCTACAGTAAAACCAATTGACCCATCATCTTGCTCCTTTAATTCATTCAAATTTGAATTGAGCCACCCACTCCTCCTCCTCCTTTCCCCCCTATTTTTTTAACATTACGAGTATCCTTAAAACGAAGGAAGAAGAAGAAAAAGTAAATTGCAACATTTTCCTCTCAGGAGAAGCATGAGAAGCTCGAGGAGAAGGAAAAACTACTGCCAAAGAAAAGAAAAACTATTTTCCTTCGCTTAGTTTTTTTTTTTTTAATTTTTGTGTTTGCGCGAGTGTTTCGTTTGCCGCCCCCCAAAAAATAATGACATCAAAAGGACGAGCGACGACGACGACGTTTCGTTTGTATAGTACGCATCCTTGTCGGCAGCCATGGCAAATGATGGCGGGCGGAAACGAAAGAAAAACACAAATGAACGACTGTGAAATGAGCGAGAGAGAAGGAAAGAGAGGAAACAATAAAAGAGAGAAACAGAAGCTGTCATCATCGGACGGATATTCCTATGTATAGTTGTATTCTTAAGAGAATAACAGATGTATTGGTGGCTCCAGTCTAGGATCCATATAAGAAATATAGAAAAATAAAAATTGCCTTTTTCATCATCACTATCAGAAGGATTCATTTCTCTACCAAGCGAAGAAGGAGTCAGTATAACACTCGGATTTTCCTCGGCAAGTGTTTAGTTGGTTTGACCAAGTGAAACGGTTCGAAACTATTTTTCCATTTATAGCCAGAGATCCTTTTCGTATATAAAAATATTACCGTTAAATTGGGGGATACAGTAGCAGTGATAAGATTTTACAAAACAAGAAAAAATTCAAATTTTATTAAATTTACAAAAAATATAAAAAAAAAAAAACATATTTAAATTTTTCTAAGAATGTCCTGGAAATTCCATACGAGAAAGTTTTTACTTTCAAAAGAAATTATTTTGGTTCTTATGATGGTGTTTATTCAATCCGGTTAGTGAGTGAATAAATTTTTGATAATATTGTGCAAAATAAATTTTTATGAATGTTAATAATTTTTTTAAATTTTAATTTTATATCAAATTCAAATTATGTCTTCCCTTCAACACATGTGGATAACACACCAACGTTCGTATGTTCATCATTTGGATTGTCGATGATTATTTATACCTTAACCTTTGACACTTAAAAGGATATGGGATTTTGTGTTTTGTATGTGATTCAAGTGTCAATCCTGGATGTAAAAATCTCAAGTCGAATTCTAGCATAGTACCGGAGGTAAGTCATAAGATGGTTAGCAATCAATGAATTCGTGAAACTTCACCTGTTAGGTTGTAATCTTTTCATAAATGTCAAAAAGCTCTGATTTCGAAAATATATTTTTTTTTGTGGAAATATTTCAAACCATGCGAGGTAACATTTTTAAGAATTTATTGTAATCTGTCCGATTTGTAAAATTGAAAATTTCGACCTTTCTCTAAATCCACATTTTTTTAAACAGATGTACCTTTTTTCGTTCTTTATATATCATGAACCAGCAGAGTTATTAATTCGGTCTTATGTCTTATTGGGAATAAAATCAAAATAACATACTGACATTTTGTTTATTAGTTAAAAAGTGAAAAATTTGGTTGTTCTTAAATATGTCCAAAAACAAAAATGCGAAGGACTTCAAACACACTATGATGTCATTAATATGATATAGTAATAGAAGTTCGAAAAAATTTTACAAAATATTTGACACTAACATTTTACTAACAAAAAAGGATAATATTTCCTGAATAATTTTCAATACGAAAAACCACGTTTTTTTAGAACAAAAAATACAACTTAAAATTAGTAAACCTTGATTTTAGACTCCAATGTGGTCAAAACTAGAAAGTATTGACTTTAAATTTATTTCATCTTAAATAAAATAGAGTTTTATACAATTGGTAAACATTTTGGAAAAATACAATTGAAATTTGTGGAATTGCATAAAAAAGGACAAAAATTTGTACACATTTACTTGTCATTACATTAAATTGTCACAAAATTTTAAACGCTTAAGACAAATTTTAAAGCCATTTTTAGCAAATTACTTAGCATAAAGGATGATTTAGCTACTTTTAAACGATTTGTGCAGAAGTAAAAATTACGAAACTTTAACTTTTAGCAATTTGCTAAAATCATTTAGTATCTGTCAATTAATCTTATAAGAGCAGTGGATGGAATGATCCATTCTATACATGGTTAAGAATTCCAATTAACAGGTCCGTTGAAGTTTTTTCGGGAGGTTCAGACCACATTAGGGACTTCATTTGCAGTCAATTGCCTTTTTTGAATGTAAATTTAGACCAAGGCAACTAATAAGTTTTGCAAGTGTCATAAACTTCAAGCTCGGAACTTTACTTCACCAACCTTTATACCTTCATTTGATCGTGTGAAAGTTGTACCCGTGGCATGATGGTTAGTGCGTTGGGCTGTCATGCAAGGGGTCTTGGGTTCAATCCCTGCCTGTGCCACCTTAATTTAAAAAAATAATTTTCGCGGGTACTGCCTCTTGCGAGGAATTGACAAATCCTTCAAGAGTAATTCTTGTCATGAAAAAGTGCTTTCTCAAAACTAGCCGTTCGGATTCGGCCCAAAATTGTAGGTACCTTCCATTCCTGACAACAGTACTCGCACACAGGAATGGTTGAGAGTTGTAAGTCACTAGGCCCTGGTTCACAACGGACTGTTGCGCCACCCCATTTGATTTTTTTTTTGATCGTGTGAAAACTACCAAACATTTAATTGTACAATTCCATCTCGACTTGAATTTTGTATTTTAAGAAAATATTACTTATTCCTTTTCCAAGTAAACAAAGAACCCTTTTACATAAAACATCAAATAGAATTGTGCAGACAAAAAAATAAATCACCCAATAATAAAGTTCAGCTCTCAGTTGAATAAAAAACTATGATTAGCTGTCATTTTGACATAATTATGCTTGACTTGATAGTTAGGGAGATTTTTCTTGGCTAACATTCCAGTCAACTTTCCAATAAAGTTAATTTAATTGAAAGGCAATTTATTGTCAGCTGGCCAATTAGATACTTGAAACTGGCCTTACTTGCAAGTCAAGTTCATGAACTGTCACTGTTTTGACATGTTTTTTTGTAATAAAAGCGAAAGAACTGTTTAAAATTGTGTAGTAGCGAGTAAATTTGCTAACAACCCTGACACATCTTGATTGGTATTGCGTACTGGTACTGCTTCCCACAATTCTTTCGAATTCTTGGGTTTTAATTTATGAACGGCGTTCTTAAAATCACTTCACAAATTTTTGAAGGGGTTAAGGTCGGTGGATTGAGCGGGCCACTCCATAACGGATAACTTCTTCTGCGTAAACCATAATTTTGCATTTTTTGACGTATACTTTGGGTCATAGTCTTGTTGGTATACCATTTCCTCTACAGCATAGGGTAACATAAACTCCTCGATAATTCTCACATACTCAGTTGCATCAATTATACCCCCGATGGAATAAATAGGCCCGACCCCGTAGTATGAGTAACAAACCCATATCATAATTTTTCCTACACCATGCTTCTCTGTTTTTATAGTGTACCGTGAATCGTTTGCTGCATTTTGGGGTCTTCTCACATATTCTCGACGACCCTTGGAACCGAAAAGGACGGCTTTGATTTCATCGCTCCACAGAACATTGCTCTACTTCTCTTTTGCCCATTCTCTATGCACTTTGGCAAACTCCATTCTCTTTGCCACATGCCTTTTCGTCAAGAATGGTACCTTACGTGGACTTCGGGCTGGTAACTTCGC
This sequence comes from Eupeodes corollae, assembly GCF_945859685.1. NCBI lineage: Eukaryota > Metazoa > Arthropoda > Insecta > Diptera > Syrphidae > Eupeodes > Eupeodes corollae. Next base: position 128,922,914 of record NC_079149.1, read on the forward strand.
TTCAAAAGATGTCTTCGTATTGTGACAGCGCTAACAGACAGTTGAAGTCCATTTCTTATTTTCCAAGAGCCTATGGTAGGGATCTGTTTTTCTAGCTTTACAATTTTTCTGTCAGTTCTTTCAGTAGTCATCCTTTTGGGCCTCGCGTTTTCGGTTTATTTTGCCATTTTAAGGCGTTACTGAGCAGCCTAGGATGTCTTGAATATTTTGGTAGGTTTTTTCCTCCAAACGCAGTTTTCGAATTTCTTCTGTGCAAAGTCTTAACCGTCCCATTGTTTATTTTTGAGCTAATATTTATTTATTAATTTTTTATATGCTCGTATGTTACAAATACTTAAAACTTTAAATAGTGAAATATTTAATTATCGAAAAATAAAAAATTGGATTTTTAACACTTTTTACTTGTAAAATCAAGAGGACTGCTATTTTTATAAACACTCTATATCCAGAGAGTTGGAAATAATGTGTGTTCACCGGGAGAAGGAGAGTATAACTTTAAGCTAAAAGTCTCTAATATAAAAAGCACTGCTATTTGTATAAAGACAACTGTATATAAAATATTGTTATCTAAATTTGTTCAAAAATCAAAGTTGGTTTTGACGTTTCGAATTTCTTGACAGAAAACAGCCTAAATTTAAAATTTTTAATACATTTTAATTAAAGTTTTATAAATAACAACTTAGCTTACATAGAAATGTCATTTGCCAATTCTTATGGGCATCAATGGCTTACAGACAGTCGAGTACGACAGTGATCACTGCGGATTGGCTGCTGTAATGCAGATTCCGAGCGAAAACATTCTTACAATTACAGTAAGATGCGCTGGCCTCGTTTGACCAACGCCCTAGCGAGAGAACTTCATTCTAGTGACATAGCCCCACCAAAGAACAGAAATCTGACAAATACAGAAATTGACAAACATTTACAGCAAATGGATGAAACAATAAAACGAGCGATGGAACAAACAATACCAAAGTACAAAGAACGGGACCAAATGGACGCTTACAGAAACGCGACTATTGATGCACTACGTAGGCACAAGAGTGGCTCAAAGACTCAAAAACTTGTACAGACGATTCCTTGGCAAATGCCATTATCGCCGAGGAAACGGGACCAATTCCCTTCTTAGTGACGAAGGTTGAGCTTCAGCTCATCTTCAATTCAATAAAAATAAAAAGTCAGCAGGTGTCGATGGTATATCCAAATTTGTACTAGGACATTTAATGATGGAAGCATTTGACTTTTACACCACACTCTTCAATAATGCACTGAATAATTCATATTATCCAGTGCATTGGAAGACCGCTGTGTTCATCCTCTCCCGAAAAAGGGAAAGGACAACTCCAACACGTAAAATCTTCGGTCGATAAGTCTTCTTCCAAGCATCAGCAAAGTTTTCGAAAAAATCATCAATAGGGCTCTGTCTAAGTGGGCTACGGACAACAAAATAATTCTGGATAAACAGTTCGGGTTCAAGGTGGGCCATGACACAATTCATACTGTGTCCAAACTCGTTTCTGATATCCAATGGAATAAATCAAAACAACAATGCACAGGTGGCAATGTAACTTCTACCACAACATTCTCAATTAAAAATGGTCTTCAACAGGGAGCGGTGAATTCGCCGATTCTCTTCAGCATTTACACCAACGATCTGATAGGTAGTCTTACAAAGTCAATGCTTACAGAACGGCCTGAAAGGTTGAGGTTATTAGAATTCTCTTGCTGCGTGATTTCAACAAGATTCAGCGATATTGCCACGACTGGAAACTGAAAATAAATGTCCAGAAGTCGGAGACAATTCTGTTCCGGACTCCGTTGGCTAGGGCCACGAGTGATACGTGCAAGAATTGGCACAAGATGGTTATCGTTGATCTTCATGGGCAGCCATTAGCGAGCAAAAGTGTAGTGAAGTACCTCGGTATCTTACTTACTTACTTACTTACTTAAGGTGGCGCTACAGTCCTATGTGAACTAGGGCCTCACCCAACAAACTTCTCCATCTAGCTCGGTCCCTAGCTAGATGTCTCCAGTTTCGCGCTCCAAGTTGGGTGAGGTCACCTTCCACTTGTGCGCGCCACCTGATCCGCGGTCTTCCTCTACTGCGCTGCCCTGTGGGTGCGGATTCGAAGACTTTCCGGGCCGGAGCATTGGTTTCCATGCGCTCTACGTGACCAAGCCATCTTAGTCGTTGGACTTTTACTCTTCTTGCTAAGTCTACGTCGCTGTACAGCCCGTACAGTTCGTCGTTCCATCTTCTCCTCCACTCCCCTTCGATGCATACGGGACCGTAGATCACACGAAGAACTTTTCTCTCGAAGCGACCCAAGGTGCTTTCATCCGCTTTTGTCATGGTCCATGCTTCTGCACCGTATAGCAGGACGGGGAAGATAAGGGTCTTATATAGCAACACTTTGGTCCCTCGAGGGAGGACATTACTACTCAATTGCTTTCTTAGTCCAAAAGAAACAGCGGTTAGCAAGAGTTATTCTGCGTTTGATCTCAGCGCTGGTGTTGTTTTCTGTGTTTACAGCGGAGCCTAGGTAGACGAACCTCAACTTCGGTAACCTCGGTATCTGGTTAGATCAATATTTATATTTCGACAGACATATAATATGTAAATGCTGCTCTGACCAGGACCAGAAATGGCTGTTTTTTAGCAGTCGGCTTGACCCCAGAGTGAAGGTAATTTGTTACATGGCCCTCGTACGGGCGATGATCGTTTATGGTTGTCCTGTGTGGTTCAACGTTGTCCCTTCCCAGATGGAGAAGTTTCGGGTGTTCGAGCGGCAGTGTTTACGACGCTGTACCAGCTTATATCGAACAGCCGAATCTTCTTTTGTGCATTATTATTCCAACGAGGTCCTATACAACGGGGCTCGAATCAACAGAATTGACAATTTCGTGATAAAACTCGTTTGAGGTCAAAGAGCTATGCCTTCGACCAACAATTTAATTTTGGGGGCGTTCTATCCGAACGGCGAGTATTTTGAAAGTGCACGCTTGAGCGGCTTCAATCCACCAGAGGCATTCCTCTTTTTAGATAGATGCGGTCTGATACAGGATAGATTGGCAGTTCCATTAATCTACCACGTCAGACGAAGAACCGTGGATAGGCGACTCCTGTACAAACCGGACGTTCGTGGCACAAGGCGGAGCAGAGCTCCTTCGGTTCAGTAGGGCTGTGTCAGAACAGGACCGAACTGATAGGGTGAAGAGAAATTTTTGACTGTTAACAGTCGAATTGTTTGTTCCTGAACACCAATTATTTTTTTTTATTGTGTATGAAAAGACTTTAGATTTTAAAAGGATTAAAACATAGAAAATATCTTAAAAATATCTAATGTTTAAAAAATAATCCACGACTTATTAAGGTAAATACCTCAGTATTAAATATAGTGATCGAAGAAAAAAACATGGACAAAATTACACAACAAATTTTAACTGTCAAATTTTTCAATACTAATTGTTAGCTTATTCAACCCTTTAAAACATAGAAAACATTGCAAAACAAAATTGAAATGGTCATTGAATATTAGACGGTCTTATATTCGTCTTCTATAAGTGCTTATATTTTATTACTTAAATATGAATATAGAGAAGTGAGTTAAAAAAAAAACATAGAAAATATTGCATGAACAAATCTTTGGCGTTATGAAAAAGTTTTCAAGTCAAATAATTGCATTTCAGGTTTTTGATTTGCTGTAACGACTTTTTTCAGTGCCTCTTTTAAAACTAAGAACTTGAGTCTAGAACAACTGCTAAATATCGTCTTTAGACAATAAAGCAGAAAAATTCATATTTATTTTTATATCAATGTCACAAGTTCATTCAGTCTGTGTGTTTCTGACTTAAGTAATTTTTGCCTAACGTCAAAGAATTTTAAATCGTCAAACAGTCATTTTTGTGTAATATGACACTTTTTGCATTTGAACAAATAAATATTTTCCTTATGTGTTAATTTTAAAAATATGGTAACACTTATGTGGAGAGTATGTTTGATTTTAATAATTGTAACAAAATTGTAAAATTCAAAGACTAATAAGATTCTTTTATACTTCTGCGACTTTTGTCAATGATCTAGTTAATTTTTAAAATGGTGTAAATATTGATAGCTAACAATCCCTCTCTTAGAAGTTTCCCTAATTATTGGATTTTTGTAAATTTTATTAAAATTTTTTAGTTTGTCTAACAAATTTTGATATGCACTTATTTTGTTATAAATATTTAAAATTGAAACTACTATTTCTTATTTACTTTGATAGTAAAATGAAAAAGCACTCGAATGTTAAATTTCGTTATCACCTCATTAGAACACTTCAAACGACATTGACCTGTTAAAAGTTAGAAATAAAAACATCTTGAACCTACCTTTACAAAAAAGCGTTGTTTTTATTTTTTGTATTGAAGTGATAGCTGAGAAAACAATGCCCATTAACTTGAATAGCTTTTAGATAACAAATGAGAACTATTTGGTGCTTCCGGAATTTTAATAGATAGCTGGTATTCTATGCATGGAACGAAGCATAGTTAGGGTGGGGTTTTTCGTTTCCACTTTAACAAAAAACACTTATGTTTTTAAAATAACAATAAGAATAATTATCGTTATTGTTCTTTAAGGAACAATAAAGAGAAAGTACAACAAAAAAAACAAGAAATAGGTTAGGGTCAAGGTTGCACTTAACAACTTAAACTCGTGGTTATTGTTGCTCCATAAAAGCTAACTATAGATAATTGTCAGATTTTAGAATATTGTCAAATCTGTCATTACAAAAATCTTCAAAAATAACTTACAATTTTATGTGACAGAAATGTCAACTGTGGGCCAATGAAATTGTTGAATATCATTATTTTGACATCTGACAATTGTTGATAATTTCTTCATTGACAGATATTTAAAAAAAAACTTCTGCACAAACGGAAGATCAGTTAACCAATTGCCAATGATATCGTGGGACAATTTTTCATTGGAAGGTGTTTGACTATTGTCAAATAATTGACAGTTTTTGGACTTAACTTTTAATAATTTTAATTTTATAAAAAAAATGTTTGGAAACTAAACATAAAAAAATGTCGTTTATTAATATATTTTATTTTTCGCCACTCGGAGAATATTCAGTGTAAGCAATTTTTTAAAATATTTGGAGAATATCAGTTTAACCAATTTACGGAATTGTGGTTTAACCTTAATTCACTTTATGACATTATTGAACACAATTCCATTAGTAAAATATCACTTTCTACAATTGACAGATGTCAAAAATTATTTTAAACAAAAATGCATTAGGCAAATTCAAATTTGTTTCCTCTCTATTACTTAAATGTAAATTAAATCATTTTTTTCATGAAAAGTCAGTCAGTTTTTTTTTACTGAAACGAAAATTCTAAGCAAAAAGGAAAACTCTTACAGGATTTTACTAGCATAATTGTGATTATATGGATTGATTAAAAAATTATAAATTCCGACATTATCAACATTTCAGTCTAATGTCTTTAAAAGCTAACACAAAGTTTACAAAAATCTTTAAATGTAAGTGGACAAAATATGACTTCTAAAATGGACAACGAACTAAATGTTGACGTTTATTATGTCAATCAGAGTTATTGAAGTCAACTGTCATTTTTGGAGACGTTTATTACAATGTCAAAAAGAGTTATTCAAATCAAATGTCATTTTTCGGAGCGTTTATTACAATGTAAAGCAGAGTTATTCAAGTCAACTGTCATTTTTCGGAGTAAAATTTAAATCTCGAAAATTTATATTTGTCGGACTACTTTCAACACAAAAAGAAAGTTGTCATATATTAATGAAACTAAAAACTAAAGTATTCTTTTTAACATTTAAAGTATACAGTCTTGTATCATTTCAAAGACATTATTTTCTCAAGTCTCTGGATACTATTTATGAACATTCAGCTTTTGAATCACTTAAAATTTTTGTGGATGGAGTAGGGGCCTCAAGATTTTCTAAAATTGAAGTGCACGAAAAAAACGATTTATTTTCTATTTTTGAACTTTGTTTATTCAAAAATAAGTATTTCTTTTTTGACATTTCTTGAAAAATTCTATACCAAAAAATAAGACGGTTTTCAGTCCTTCGTATTTTCATTTCAATATGTCTCTTTAAGTCTTCTATTATTGGTAACAGAAATTTATCAATCGATTCGTGTTAATTCTGAGTGCTCAATTCAATTTCTTTGAGTTCCACTAACTTATAAATAGCTTAAGATAATATACCCTTAAGAAGGCAAGGCGTACTTAAATATTACAAAGTTCATACATAATTGAATCATATGAACATGCTTTGGTTTGCATTTTTAATGGCAAAATTGTTAAATTGTTCAAGTCTAAATGGAAAAAGAAAGAATGAATATACGGGGTAGACGCAGATAAATACAACTTAATTAATTGCTAAACATGATATTATAAATTTCTTGGAAGACTTATTTTGTATTAAACGTCAAAACATTTTTAAACCAATTTTTTAACAATTTTCAATGAATTTAACAAAAATTAGAAATAAATTGTTTACATTTTTTAGCTTACTGTGTAAAAATTAGAAATACATATAAGAAAATTAAATTAAAAAAGAAATAAACATTTAATGACAGTGTATTTTGACAGCTAAAGCATTGTCACAGGTTTCCATAATATTCGGTTATCAAACAGAACTTTTTTTTAAATGATTACCGCAAGTTAAATGAAAGTATGCAAATATAGAACTTTGTGATAAGATGTTTCATTTGTATTCTTAAAAAACGAATAATGTCTAAGGACCCTAAGAAATATTTTGAAGGGTTGAAATCACTAGTTTTTAGAGGCTAAATGTTATCAACACCTTTGGTGCCACGTATTGTGGAATTTGCATTATTTCAATGCGTTGTTGAAGCCTTTATCATCTTTGTATGTATATAAAACCTAAAATATTATCATGAACGACGGTTTTTGTTTCAAATACAAAGATAAAATCAAACTTAAACTGCACGAGCATATATCTCCGTAGCCACTAGGTGTCGCCCCGTAGACTCTACTCTCTATGATAGTACAATTTTGTTTATATGCAAAGATATGACAGTTTATTTTGACGTTATTTTGACATTGTCACCAATTTTCATCGTTTTCGTCTCTCAAATAAAACGCTTTGTAAATGAAAATCGAAAATTATGTGTGAATATAGAAATTTTCAATTAATATCGTCATCTTACTGCAAATTTTGTAATTTGTGAAAATTTAAACAAATATTAAAAAGTATTTGGATGCGATCCGCATTCTTGAAATTTGTCATTCAAGGAACTTCAAAAACTATAAGTGCTTTTTTTTGGCACAGTAAAGTGAGAAATTGCCAACAAAACGATCTCCAGTAGCCAGATTTTTGTATTTGAAAATTGGTACAACTGAAAGAAGATCTGTCAGAGTAATAATTTGTGAAAAACAAATGTTAAAATTAGCTTAGAAATAAAAAGTAACTAAAACTAATAAAATGAAAAATTTTCAAAAAGAAATGGTAAGAAAACATCTTGAAATTGAGATTCTATAAAAAAAATTAATTTAACAATTGCTTCAAGGAGGGGGTTTGTTCATGGACTACTACATTAACACGTGGTGTTGAAGCGAGCTTGAAGACCGCTTTAATTCGTTATATATCTGAATCTAGTTGAAATGAGCTTGATTTGACTTGATTAAGGCCGGCGTTCAGAATCGATTCAAAATTTGTGAAGAAAAACTTGTGTGGAGGAGTTGGTTTAACAGATAATGCATTAAAGTCTGTTTATTTGCATGTTTGTGCACAAAAAATATAGTTTTGTTTTAATCAATTTACAAAAAAAAAAATAGATATGCAGTAGGTTGAATATTCTAATATGGTGCCGATTTAATCAGTTCTTCATTGTTTAACACGAATCAAACTATCTCCCTTGTACTTCACACATTGAAAACATCGAAAAACCATTTGCATTTTAGAATGTGCAGTCACACTTTATCATTTTTAAATCTTCTTCGGTGAAAACACCAAAAAGATTTATTTAATCTAAACTGAGATAAACCTTTGGTGGAAACATAGCAAAACTTAATTATCTTTTCTATTGCTATTTCTTGCAAAATAAGCCCAGTTAGTCCATTTTTATTAACAAAACTAAATAATATCAACAGTAACAGATTGAGTTTTTTCCTCAATGGAAAACACATGATTCCAAATGCTACTTAACGAACACAGCCATAGAGATAGAAATCGGTGTTATTCGTTCTATGGGCATTGGTTTTTGTTATTCGTGTAAAATCCCACCATACTTTGGATAGATTTTCCAACAAAACACGGGTTATGTAAGAAAATAACTTTTAACTGTTGAAATATTCGAGAAGTTAAACCAATTTACAAGTGTGACATTTTTGATAAGATTTCATTTATTTTTTTTTACAAAAATTAAAACTTTGTTAAAAAATATTGTTTAAAAAAAACACCCAACTATTTTTCTTTTCAATTCCTCTTTGCATATTTTGATGATGATATCTATACAAAAATGTAAAAGGACCCTTAAACGTTAAGAAATGTTAAAGTTTTCTATTTGACAAATTGAACCAATTGCAATAACTTCCAATAAAAATTTAACAAATGGCCGAGTTCAAAATGTTTTCACTACAGTCACATTTCAAATTCATTGATGCTAAAATGTCATCTTCTGAAAAATCAAACAAATAAAAACTTACAAACTTTAAAATTCTTAAGTAGAATCGTAATTAAAGAATATAAAAGTATCCATGACGTTGTTGTTTCGTTGAAGTGGTAACATTGTGTCTGTGGATAAGGTAGTGCTGTACCAAATGTCATCTATTTTTTGAAATAAAAGAAAAGTATTATACAGTTTACAGTAGACCAAACCCAAAGAAAAATGGAAGAAATTTCAAAAAGCTAGACAATAGTAATTACCTTGACAGAAACTGCACCAATTCATATTATTTTACTCTCGTTGTTTAAAGATTCGTCTTTATTGAAAATAAAAATGATATTCCAGTTTCTGAATGACGAACATTTTTCTTTGTGCATTATGAAAAATTGAATTTAAATTTAAATTCCACTTCACGATGCCTTGCTAATTACATTGGTACTCATAATTATTCTGTGCTATAACTGAAACATTTTGCCCATTCACGAAAATATTTCATGGTCATTTTTAATACTTAACTTATAGTGTTTACCTAGATCTGTCAAGTGAACCTTTATTTATATAAATAATATTAAAATTTAAATTAATTTCAGACTTGCACTTTGGAAAAAATGAAATCAACCAATTCATGGCTGTTAAATTTGAATAAAATTGCCTACTTTGAAAGTACTCTTCGGACAATTCCAACAATGTACTGTCAAAAAGTCGTTGCAAAACGAAGTAAGCTTTTTAAATTTCTTAACAAAAATAAAGTTAATTTTTTTGCTTTAGCTGTGGATAGTCCACCAGTAACTGCTAGATTTTGCCAGTTGGACACTCGGGATACAGATGCTTGTTCAATTCTAAAGGATCACATTTCGAAAAGAGGCAACTCGAATAACACTCCCGAAGAATCGAATGCTGTCCTGGTGGAATGTTCAATTTGTAAAACAGATCGATGCAACGGTTCAAAGCGTTTGGGACTTTTCACAGCAATGGGGTATATTTTCATTGCGGGAATTTTGAAAATGTTTGGATAATCTACGCGGATCGAGAAAAAAACAAATTAAAAAAAGTTTTTTTGTAAATATTGAATAAATAAGTTTTATGATATTTTGTATTGTACGTATGTAAAAACTAAGACGTTGTTCATACACCATACATTTTTAAACACCCCACTGTTGAGAAATTATTTCAAACCCGGAGATGAAAAACAAACGTTTTTGATATAAGATTCATTGTAAAAGCAATTTTCATTCTGTGCGTCGTCATTTTTTAGAAATTCATTAAAAAATTCACCTTTCTTTTATTAGAAAGCTAATACATATTTCATAAACCCTACGCATTCCTTTTTAAAAAACAATCATCGACCTGAATCATTTTTAAACTATGAGTGTAATTTTTAATATAATGTAAGTCAAAGTCACCCACCATATTAAATATAATTTTGTTAATTAGTATTTACGATATAATGATTACAATTATTTCTTAAATAATACTAAAAGTTCATTAATAGAAAGCAATGTTTTTTAAAAATTTGCCAATAGTGCATTAAAATAATACAAAAAAATCTCCTTCACATTCAACATTCATAAATAAAAGCGTTAAATGAGCGATATGATTATTTATAAATAAATTTACTAGGAATATAATTATATTATATTTATATTTATATATATATGAAAAAACGCATTACGATATTCACCAATTGCCTTTATTTCAAAGCAAAACAAAATATAATAAAAACAAAACAAAAACTACAAAAAAATGACTATAAATGTTATGATTTGCAATTAACAATCAACGAATTAATTAATATATAAAATACATTACGTATATTATATTTTAAGTGCAAGTTTTAGTATCTACAGTCAAACCCACTTGCTTAAACACACATTTTTATTTAAATTATCCTTTCTATTTATTTAACATTGTTTACTTTGTTTGTTAAGGCGTCTTCTTAAATTGAAATTCACAGAATCATTTAACTTAGTCATTAAAAAGTTTGACATTTGCGATTTTGAATGGCATTCGTGCCTGCAATGACAGATGTCACCTTTGACAGATGCAAATTTGAATTATGTTTGCGGTTGTCAATTCATTTGTTATTTCAATAATTTATTTTAAAAGTCGCAGTTTTCTTTAATTTAATATCTTTCAATTTTGGTTTCATTTTATTGAAATGAGTTTGACTGTAGTTCACAAGAACAAACAATTTTTATAAGGATGTGTTTAGTAAATATATTTAAATATTTATATTCGAGCGAATAAATTTGGAATTGTTACATAAATTATTAAACTAAATGGAATGTTAAATTTAAAATATATACATATATATATATTATAAAATACAATTTGTTTAAGGGTTTTTTGTGTAAATATTTTATATATATTTTTTAAAAATAAATGTATGATTGTGTATTAATATTAAATAAAAAAACAAATAATTAATGAAAAAACACTTGTTATTTGTTTGTTATAAAATAACTTCATACATAAAGAATAAAAGTTTTACTTGAATGTTGTTTATGTTTAAAAATTTTAAATTAAAATAATTATTTGTATTGAAGGTTGTTTTTTTTTTTTGTTACATAGTTTTAAAGGTAAGATTACACTGCGCTATGAATATATAAAACATGTACTTCCTATTTTTTTCAGTTGTAAACTTTTTCGGTGACAAGAATTTTTTTCAATTGAAAAAATCAATCTTAAAATGGGGGCTTCATAAACGTCAAAAATCTAAGTTTATAAACATGTCATATTGCGATAGAAACGTCATAATCGTCGGAAAATATGTATCGCATTTTTGAATTGTGACAGCTATCAATTGTCAATTATCACCCTCTACAGATAAAATTGGTCGATTTTGAATGTCATTCATCAACCGGAGCCCTTTACAACATCAGTTTTTTTTTCAAACCAATTTTAAAATTTCTTGCAATTTTTAAAAATTCATAATCTTTTTGAAAACATTGAAAGGATAAAAATATTAATAAAAAAGTAATAAGTTAAAAATTAACTCTAAAAAATATCATAAGTAAAATTATAGAATCGGCAGTTTATTTCGAAAAATATTCAAGTTCGGGAAGTAAAAATACAAATTCAAAACTTTTTTTTAAACGGTCTTCAAAGAACGCGAAAAAAAGTTTTATTCTTAGAATTTAAAACTTAATTTAAAAATGTGTTCAAACAAATTATTTATTTTTAAAAATTACAGGTATTCTTTTTCTCAAAAATGTAAGTAATTTTAAGATTTGTTGGAAAATACAAATCTTGAAACGTGAAAATAAGTTAACTTTGTTTGTTGAAAATATTTTTGGATTTTCGAGCTCTACAAAAGTTTCTAAAGTCAAACAAAATAATCTATACAGATATCTACAATCGGAAATCTGTCACTTCAAAAGTACCTTACCAGTGATTTGTTGGAAAATATATCAATAGTATGTAGGATTTTACACGAATAACAAAAACCATATCCGGAAAATGAATACTAACGATAAAAGTTAAAGTAGAATCTTACTACGCATGGGTTTTTGACATTTATACGATCCTCGAATGGATCTTATTTGATTTCGTTCTCAAATGCTGGTACGATTGATATTGCATTTGTATCTCGATTGCTGTGTTCGTTGAGTAGTTGTGCATTTGGAATCATGTGTTTTCCATAGGGGAAAAAATCAATCTGTTACTGTTGACATTATTTAGTTTTGTTAATGAAAATGGACTAACTAGGCTTCTTTTGCAAGAGAAAACAAAATAAAGTTTTGCTATGTTTCCACCAAAGGTTTATCTCAATTTAGATTAATAGAATCTTTTTGGTGTTACCACTGCACAAGAAGATTTTAAAATGATAAAGTTTGACAGCATTTTCAAAAATGCAAATGCTGTTTCGATGTTTCTTATGAAGTGCAAGTGAGATAGTTTGATTCGTTTTAAACAATGAAGAACTGAATAGTTCAGCACCATATTTGATTAAAACAAAACACTATTTTTTTGTACATAAACATGCAAATAAACAGACCACAATCCATTATCTGTAAAACCAACTCCTCCACACAGGTTTTTCATCCCCGAACGGAATCGACTCGAATCAAGCTCATTTCAACTCGATTCAGGTATATAAAGAATTAAGGCGAGCTTCGAGCCCTCTTCAACACCATATGTTAATGTAGCAGTCTACGAACAAACCCCCTCCTTGAAGTTTGTATTTTATGTCTAAGCTGCAATTGTTAAATTGACTTTTTTTTTTAGAATCTGAATTTCCAGATGTTTTTTAATATATCTTGTTGAAAATTGTTCATTGTATTAGTTTTATTTAATTTTTTAATTTCGCGAACCGATTAATTTTTGTCGAAGTTTGTTTCACAATTTGGAAGCACATTGAAAAGAAATGTCAACACAGTTTGACATTCCAAACTGTCAAACCATAAACTACAACAGCCAAAACTTTGCATGCTGCTACAAAAAATACTTCAGTAAACAAAAAGAAGAAAAATGGCGCAAAATTTTAAAAGATTTATTAAAACTCTGAAGTCACTTTTAGCAATTTACTAAGCTTAAAAGATGGTTTATCTAATTTTAAACGATTTTAACATCTTACTACTCGTATATCTTAACAATTTGCTAAAGTTAAAATAACGAAATGTCTACTTTAACTTTTAGCGATTTGACAAATCCATATGACATTTGAACAATAATTCTTTTAAGAGCAGTGGATGGAATGGTTCAGTAAACAGTTGGGAATTCCAATCAATAGGTCCGTTTAAGCGTATTTTCATTTTTTAGACATGTTTGGATGCTCGTCTTTTAATAAAAGTCAATTAGCAATTTACTAGTTAGCAACACCAAAATGAAAGGCTTAAAATTTTGTAGGCTTTAAAATTTTGTAAAACGCTTAGCAATAGTTTAACAACTTCTGTAATAAATCAAACCATATTATTTTATGAAATATCTGCTAATAACTACTGTGCGACAGTAAATAAAGTACATTTTTATATGAAACTAGCTGACCCGGCAGACTTCGTACTACCCTAATCGATAAATAAATGACCTAAACTTTTGTATAAATTAATTTCAAAACAAACAAAACGGTTTGAATAAAAAAGCATTTTTTTAATGAAGTATTAAGTTTTATTATTATTTTCGACACATCATGTTGCTTACTTAAAAAACAGAGTTTTCCTAAAATACTAGCTATTTATAAGATTTAAATTCTTATTAACAGACACACACTGTTATGATACAGTTTGTTAATCAATTTAAAGCTTTCTCATAAATTATATTTTTTTTGTTGTGATAATTGTCCATGCGTGAAACAGTTAAACTCCAAGTTGATTTCGCAAGCTTCTTAAGACTGTCCTTGCGATTTAGTAATTGTAATCGCAAAGGCCAGATGTATTGGAAATTGTAAGCGTTTTAAATCGAATTCTGTATAGTTGATGGTTCACCCACCTAATTATGGTTTTGAACTTTTGCGCTATATCTGGGAAAAAACGCTGAATAAGCTCCTCTTTTAAATCTGTGACATGACAGAAACCTGTGGGTAATGTGATGAATTCGGTCGAGGTGCCCATTGCAACTTAATTATTTCCAATATCTAACAACTGCTTCGCAAACACATTTGCAGTTTCATCAAGTTGCAAAATTACTTGCATGTTAGTTGGAGTGTCTTTACCTACTGCCACAAATTCGATGATTTTAGGCATGCATTTAGTTCATCAGCAATAGTTAATCGGGGAATAACTGGAAGAGTCTGACGAAAATAACCTGACAAAAGTATTGCCCACCAATATTATATTTCGGTTATCACCAAGATCTTTCAATGTTCTATCCAGCGCCTCCAGTGACCTCTTATGGGCCATTGTGCATTCATCCCAAACAATTAATTTGCATACCTGTAGGATCTCGGCCATTGCGCTATTTTTGGCGATGTTGCAAATTGGTGTTTCAGTGATTTGCATGTTTAATGGTAATTTCAAGGCAGAATGCACAGTTCGTCCGCTTATAGCTGAGTTACAGCTGTTCTAGATGAAGCCAACGCTAGAGCAACATCATTTCGCGATCTGATCCTCGCCAAAAGCAATAAAATTAAGAACGTTTTTCCGGGTTCCTCCTTGCGGAGCATCAAGGAAATAAATTCTACCAAATCCACTGTTCACAGCTTCTATCAAAGTGTCGTACGCAATTATTTGTTGTTGATTTCATTGTGGAACATTTGTACGAACTGTTTCGGCCAATGCTTTAATGTCGTACTGTTGTTCCCTTTTTTCAGCTCGTGGATTAATGCATCGTACATATGAAGATTGGGTGCTGTCATTCCCAAACACGACAATACTTTATTTGCTATCAATAAAAACATGTCTTCTATCATGATCAATGTCCCATTGTAAATTTCTTCAGTCATTTGTAGTGTAGGAATATCGTAACC
This sequence comes from Eupeodes corollae, assembly GCF_945859685.1. Lineage (NCBI taxonomy): Eukaryota > Metazoa > Arthropoda > Insecta > Diptera > Syrphidae > Eupeodes > Eupeodes corollae. The sequence goes on from NC_079149.1 coordinate 128,937,980, forward strand.
AACGTCGTAACACAATATCGTCAATCGTAATAATTTTTTTCGTAGCAATAAATCTCCCTGTTCTGAAGTGCTACAGAATGATTGACATATTAGTTGGTTGTCAAAAATTATGGTTGTGTTCAGAAACTTAATTTGTGACAAAACTTAAAAATATAATCTGTTACAGATGCAACTAAAGTTAGCTAAAATTATGTTTTGCGAAGCTGGAATTGGAAATCAGTATTACATTTTCTGTCGCGTTCGCGATTTACTTTTGTTTATTTTCGGAACAAGAGTTAGAACTTTATTCAGCGGTATTAAATTGCAAATTGAATCTTTGACGTTAGGAACACACCTAAATTGCTTAGAAAACAGTGAGTGATTATAATTTAATATGAACTTTATTGAGTAGCAATAAAGTTCAAATCGACTCTAGAAAACGTTTGTATGGGAAAAAGAAAAGGGCTATTTTAAGGGTTTTCCCGGAAAATTGTCGATTTTTTCTTATTGTTGTGAACTGCGATAAAGTAAAGACTGTGTTTAAAAAGTAATAATTGAGTAAAGACTGTGTTTGAAAAGTATTAATTGAAAATAAGTTTGGAACAATTAAAATAAAGTAAAAATTTTGTTTTATTTGCAAGTGTGAATAAATTTTAATTGTCGGACCAAGCCGAATATTACAATAAGATAAATCCGTTGAGCCGTTCTCGAGTTTTAGTGATACTAACGAACAGCAATTCATTTTTATATATATAGATAGATAGATAGAAGGTAAACGAAAATAATATCATATCAATAATTTCTATTTATTACACATAACTCAAATAATTTTATTCGATCACATCTTTGAATATAAATTACCATACAATTTACTAAATAATTAATAATGTATCCAGATTTTATTGGAATTTTTTGTACCAAATACTCTGAAGTTAAATATACGCAATTTTACTGCACACACGTGTGAATAAATTTAATAAAAAAACTCAAAAGCGAGAAACAAATCATCAATCAAATATATTTTTTCGTGTTAAGAATTTTAAATCACAAAAACGTGAAGAGCAGAAGTTAAAGCTTATTAAAATGTAAACTTAACTCCCAGAAGTAAATAATCCTGAATTCCTCGCTCTCTCTCTTTTATAAGCGTACAAAAAATATAAATCAAAAATCGTTTTATTCATAATTTAAAATACATAACAATGTGTTCCGCATATCGATTTTACCGATGATTTTAAATGTCAGATATTCCATTCACTTAAAGTTATTAAAATCCCAAAAGTGTACGAGTTTGTTGGTATATTTTTTAGTTTTTCAAAATAATGCAATCAATCGAAATAAACTTGTTTGCAAATATCTTTCAATTTATTAGTGTGTCTAGTTCAAGTTGAAGACATGGGTAATTTTTCAATAGCGTCACTTGTTAAAAGTTGTGTTGTTTTTTCATGTTCATATAGCAAAAGATATTTTATCTTTTCTGTTTCAAAAAAAAGATAGAAAATTAGAAATGTATGACATTAAGTAAATTAACTTAAGTGCAAAATGGGGGTAATGATTTTGTGAAACATATTTGACAAAAATTCTTTTTAACTTAGTTTGTCTTGAGAAGGTTAAGGTTGTAGAAACATTTTTGAAAAAGGGGACATTTATATTTGAAAATTAAAAATATGGAAAATTTCAACACAACTCTGTGGATTACTTTAATATTGATTTCAGTGAAAAATATAAAACTGGCAGGTACATTATTTAATATTTAAAGTTAAAAATTCTTGACTAAATTTTAAATTTTAAATACTGTGGAATATTTTGACAAGTGTTAATAAGAGTGTTCTACAAAACTATTGTAATTACTTTTGAAGACTGTTTTCATCGTTTTAAAATTCTTGAAAACTTTCGTTGATCCCAAAAACCTTCAGTTATATTTTAAACTTTTATTCAGCTTTAGTTTTTATCACATTTTTTTGGACCGAATACAAAAATTGGCACCCTACGTTTTATACGTTTTTTACTTGTGACATATAGGAACTAATATATGGCAAGTTTTGCTTTCGTAAAAAATTTCGAACTCGAGATTTTAATCAAACATGATATTACGATGGTAGAGAAATCGAAAAAAGTGAGTCCCGCTATTCCGTCCCGTCTGTTTTGTCTGTCTGTCCACGCTACCAAAGCCTAAACCATTGGGTCGATTGAGTTCAAACTTGGAAGTTAAGGTTTTGAGCAGATTCGCGTTAGGCTTTTTTCATTTTTTTAAAGATCAAAACTAACAGTGGCCCCCATACAATTTTTTTGTTCAAAAAACGAAAATTCGAATTTTCCCAAAAACAAAACGATAGATTTTTTTTAAGTATTCACTAAAATTTTAGTTTTTTAGTTTTTTGCTCAGAAAAGGTACCACTCATGAAACTGTTATTTTGTTTTTTAATTTTCTCAGCAAATTATGAACTGATTTCAATAGTTCTTTTTAAATAAGCTCTTATTAATATTTAGTTATAAAAAGTGCATTTTTTTGTTGGGATTTATAAAAAAATATTGTTTCTTTTTCACAATCGTATATATGAAAAACGCCACTTATATTTATATTTATATTTATATTTATATTTATATTTATATTTATATTTATATTTATATTTATATTTATATTTATATTTATATTTATATTTATATTTATATTTATATTTATATTTATATTTATATTTATATTTATATTTATATTTATATTTATATTTATATTTATATTTATATTTATATTTATATTTATATTTATATTTATATTTATATTTATATTTATATTTATATTTATATTTATATTTATATTTATATTTATATTTATATTTATATTCATATTTATATTTATATTTATATTTATATTTATATTTATATTTATATTTATATTTATATTTATATTTATATTTATATTTATATTTATACTAGCTTTTTACCCGCGGCTTCGCCCGCAGTGGGGAAATTAAATAAGTATGAGAGATAAAGGGTAAGGATATAATAATAGAAATGAGTCAATATAATAACTAAATTTTATTGCTTGGCTGAGATCAACAATTTTTAAAAATTACTACAGACAATGAAGTTTCAACACCTTAATATATGCTTATTGAAATGCAACAACAAATGTTAAAATATATTTCACCGTAACAAAAATAAATAATTCTGAATTCTAAAGAAAGAAGATTCCACCACTGAGTCTATTTTACGTAAAACTTGACGGAAAACATGTTTTTCCTCTGGAAGTAATTGAGGGACTAATTCTGCCACTTGATGTTGCAGTGCTATGAAATCATAATCTAGCTCTCGTGCAATTTCATTATCAAAATCATCCACATTGTCTCGTCGAGGGCTGGACATTCCAAAATCATCTAATTTTTTCCAACCATTGTAAAAACCTTGTTTTCGATTATAATTAGCGTTTTATTGTAGACATGTTCATTGAAAGTAATGTCTGTGTGTACTTGCTGCAGTTGATGTAAAATATCTTCAGCCATGTATTCTTTGTACTTATTCCAAAGAGTTTGAGGGTTAAAAAGGCCGCAAGAAGATAAAGCGTAGCGTAAAGTTCCTGATTTTATCTGGCGATCGGCATTGTACAGCTTCCTCCATAGTTTCATCCCAATGATTGTCATTTTCTAACAGTCGCCGAGCTTCACATGCTTCTCTTTAGGTTTGACATTCCTGACCATTGACAATTTTAAGTTCTGTAAAGCTAATTGGACCCCTAACATGATGCAACAACATGCGCAGACAAAAGCATTAAAAATTCGTAACATTTACGGTAAATATAGACAAATTAGAAACAGTTGAAACTATATTCAATTGAATTATATATTGTCGTCACCATCGGTAATACAGTGGGTTCGTATTACAGTATTCAGGGTTGAAACTTTATTACTATGATGCTCGATGATGCTAGATGGCGTTGAAGTAGCTAAATTTGACGATATTTTGACAAACAATTTTCTTATTTTTCGTAATTTTTTAAATTTTTTTTTAATAAAAAGTATCCTATGTTACTTCTAATACCTTCAAGAGTTTATGTGCAAAGTTTCATGATGATCGGTTAAGTAGTTTTTGCGTGAAAGCGTAACAAACAAACTTAGATTCGCATTTATGATATAAGTATGAAGTATGATTTATATTTAATCAAGAATCTATTTTAAAGTGTCTATCAAGAAGTATTATCTTGGTACCTTTGTGTATGTGATTTTAAATTATTATTCTTTAGGAGTAAGGTTGTTTTACACATATTTTACTTGCGTTCGCCTATATAGCCTATATAAAAGAATAAATACTTAGTACAACATATGTATAGTGTGTACACATTCACATTATACCTGTATAAGTGTTACGTACAACCTCTACATCTATTGCTTACGTGTCACTTTATAACTAAAATCCAAAACGTAGAAGAGCCTGACCGTAAACAACACATGATATCTTTTAAAATTTAACGAACAAAATCAACTGAACGCAATAACTCCATGTTTGCGCTAAAAACTTGTAGGAAGGAATGTGATTGGATTGTAGTAAGTACCTTCTACCTGCTAATTACATTCCTTCATTATCATCATAAACACGGAACTAACCAATGTACTATTCTTTATTCGTTTTAGACACCTGCTTAACTATACAACCAATAGGCGATCGCTTTACAATTTAAACATACATGTTCTTCCTCTTTCTTATCTTCAGATAATTTACTTTCCATCCTGGTTCTTCTTAAACTAAAATAAAGCTTTCCAAAGGAAAAAGCTTTGAACGAACTAGTTGAATACACAAACAATTGTTTTCGTTAAGTATGCTTACAAGTATTTTTAATTTCCGGGATGAGCTGTCCTAAGATGAGTTGTGTCTTGGGATCGCGCGGTTTTGTTGATAAACCAAATGGCATTTATATCTTTGAAGACAAACTTATTTAACAGGTATATTGTTCAGTTCTTATCCGTCGAACCCAATTGGTCTAAAAATTAAACGAAACACTTGTGAGAGTTCGCGAATAAAATCCCCCAGAACAAACCGGCCCAGTTTTATAACTTGAGGAAAGCGTTCTGGTAATTAAGAACCTTGGCATTTTTCAACCAAGATTGAGAGGCAGAATCCGATAGTTCGCAATTTAGACTATAAACCAAAAATACTCCATTTACCAAGATCAGAGTCTTTCGTACGTTTCACTCTCCCAAACCCGTTTGTTTACGTTGTTGTATTTGTAATTTTGACAATAAGACCATGAATAGATGTGAAAACAAACAAAAAAAAAACGATGCCATGGGCTAGCGGCACTTTGCAAAGCAAAAACAAAATACTTTCGATGAAAAAGTCAATTTTAAGCTTTAATTTTGCAGTCATTTTGTTGATAGCGAACCAATATACATTTTTGTCTTGAAAAAGCATGTTCAACATCATTTCATTGTAATTAATTCACTAATTTAGAGTAATCACTTAGAAATTCTTTAAATTTCATAATTAACCTCCAATTATTGTACCAAAGATGCGTTCGAAGAACCATCAAATTAAGGGTGCGAGCGCAATTTTTTTGTATGGATTTCTAATAAATTTTTATTAACGAACGGCCCAAATATTTTTTTGCAAGTAATCAAAATCAGTATTAATTTAACTAATCCAAGTATATTTTTGTTTGTTTTTGGTGATTTAAGCTTGCAGCTATTCTTCAATTCCATTTTGATTAATAAATATTAAGTTTAAAAAAAAGAGTTATAATCGAAAAATACCTTATCCATAACATTCTTGATTGATGGATGCATACATGTGTTTGCTATACAAACAAATTTTGCATCAGGGGAACACCAATGTTTTAAAAATCTAATCAGAACGATTATAGCAGAACAGAACAATTATGAATAAATGCAGAACAAATAAAATGAAAATTTTGACATATATCACAAAATGAAAACGTGAAAATCGTTCTAAATTCATTTACAACTCATTCAATAGATCAAATAATCGGCATTAATGTTTATTGTTGACATAAAGAAGTTTTTTTAGTGACTTCCCACAGTTTAACGCAAAATATAATTTTCATTCATTCAGTAAAAATGTTTAGTTACCAAAGTTCAAGTTAACTTATTATTGTGTAAAGGGTATGTTTACTAAAAGTGCTGCTAATAATAACAAAATTAAGGAGCTTACACAAAGCAACTTAGGTATTTATAAAACATGTTTACCTTAAATTTGTATTTCAAAATCTAACTACAAACGAAATTCTAACACTAACATAGTCCCTCAAAAAGAAATTTTCAGGAATATTCCTGCAACAAACAAAGCTAAAATTTGGTCACAAGTATGCTTCTCGTAGGATTGTCTGTACAAAGAAATACGGAGGCATATGCCTTTTGTTTCCACCTGAACTTCTGACGTCGGTTGCCAAAAAAAAATGCTCTAAGCCAACTACTGTAGTACCCGTAGCATGATGGTTAGTGCGTTGGACTGTCATGCAAGGGGTCTTGGGTTCAATCCCTGCCTGTGCCACCTTAATTTAAAAAAAAAATAATTTTCGCGGGTACTGCCTCTTGCGAGGAATTGACAAATCCTTCAAGAGTAATTCTTGTCATGAAAAAGTGCTTTCTCAAACTAGCCGTTCGGATTCGGCCTTAAATTGTAGGTCCCTTCCATTCCTGACAACAGTACTCGCACACAGGAATGGTTGACAGTTGTAAGTCACTAGGCCCTGGTTCACAACGGACTGTTGCGCCACCCCATTTGATTTGAAGCCAACTACACCTGAAAAATTTGTCTGTTTTGTCGTTTTACAAAGTATTGTGTTACATTTTTGTCCATTTCCAATTATACTTAACCAGTGAGCTCATATTGCGTTCGTAAATAATTTAAGTAAATAAAAACCAGCACTAATAAATCATTAAATATGTAGTTGGTCAATCTTATTTTATATACATTAACAACATTTATTTGGATTGATATTAAAAAGCTATACAAATCTTCCAATTTAAGGCCATGTCAGCAGTTCTGTTGGTTAGGATTGTTTAGTTTTTGAACGAGGCCATGAAACATTCAGATGTGCCAACAGACTATAATGAAGCATTTTGATGGGCCGGAACACTAAATGTTAGAATATGTTTGGTTCTTGCATCATTTCACGCACACTTTCTCACATTTAGTGTGTACTTAGCTTGTAGGCAAACCGAAATGTCAGTCTGAGATTCCGATCTTGGTAATGGAGTATTTTTGCTATAAACCCTTAGACTTGCGTGCAGAAAATTTTAGGGGAAGGGAAAAACACATCGCAAGGTGACCTTACTTAGTATAAATAAAAAAAAGTCAGTTTAATTTTTCTCAAAATTTTACCAGATGTTAAAAACGCTATTTTTCGTTGCACAAAATTGTTTTGGAGATAAAATTATTTTTATTCGTAAACTTTTTGAGGTGACACATTTTTTTCAGTTTTTTTTTATATATAAAAAAAATTTATTTATAAAAAAACCGGAAATCGAATTTTTTCGAAAAATAAACTGGTTTATTATCACGTTACATTGTATAATATAAAATTTAATGGTAAAAAAATCACCTTCGCAATTTTTTTAAGAGACGTACGAACATACCTATATAATGCACGCACAGACGTCTTTCTAAAAATCTTCTATTTCGACTCTAGAATCCTTGAAACGTCGAGAAATGTCAACATTTTTAATTCCACAAATCGGACCCATTGCAATAACTTCCTATGGAAAGTTAAAAATATTAGCAATTTACTCAATTAGCAAATTGAAAAGAAAGCTTTTAAATTTTGAACCGTCTTCTTAGTAAATTTTTAAATATTTAACAAATTGCTAACTTAAAAATTGTGTAACACTTAACAATAGGTTTTTTTTAAATTTAATTTTACTTTCATTATAAGAATAGTTTAGTAAGTACATGTGACGCATTTAAATAAAAAATTAAAATTATTTTTAATTACGTATACGCCCCGTGTCCATTTTCAGTCCATTTGCATTTCCACGTTTTTAAGTAGAATTTTTCTCAATAAGAAATCCCCATTTCTTACTTATTAAACAAGAAAATGTATCACTTCAAAATTGATACATTCCCATAGTCTTTGATGGGAATACCCTAAGTCCACATTTTACTGTCAAATTACTCATCATTAATCTGTATTAAAACTTGACTCTTATACTGATAAAATATTATTTATTAACTAACTCAATGTTTATCTTATAAACAAGATTCTGAGACAAAAAAATAACTATTGAGCCAGCAGCACACTTCAAGCTTCAACTATTACATTATTCACTGCATGAAAGGTAGCAGTCGTATTATTGACAATCTCCATATTTAATCAGATGTTTTTATTGTTTAAATCTATAAAATGCTGTATTTAATATTGAAAAATAAAAAAAAGAACACAATAATAAAAATCCCATCACTATGGTAATTTTCAATATAATAATTATTACAAACAAACTGACATTACGTGCTTGGCAAGTGCCATGAATATGCACAAAGTATCTATAGTTTTAACTGAATCATAAAAAATCATAAACAAAAGAAGAGCTATAGTTAACAAAGCATGTAAAAGGGGGATTTTCCCAGACATCTTGAGCCAGGTTAAAACGTCAACCAACACAACATTCTATACATTTAAATTTGAGTCCATTAAAAAAAAACACCCTAAACGTTGTGTCGTCTGCGTCGGAGTCGGCGTCATTTTATTCGCCCCTAAAAATAATATTTATATTTTTATATTTGCTTTTTCATGTAGCTTGCTGCTGTTAAATTAAAAATATAAAACAAACAAAAATGAAGCCTTCCGATTTGATCTCTAGTGGCGGTTAACATGTGCCCATATGGGCACAAAGTAATAAGTTTGTCAGTTTGTCAATAAACTAATTAATTACAGAAAGATTGCGTGCCCGATGTTGGTAAACAAATAGATAAGCTTATTTATCATTAGAGTAGCTTACTGTGGATTATTATTTGCTTAAATATTATATTTTTAGGTTAAATAAATCAGACATCGGAATAAGAAATGATAGCACTTTGCAGCAGGTTGCTAATTGGATAACCTTCAAAAATGTATTTTTTTTAAATTGATTTTCAGATTCATTTCAATGTTTCGAGTGCGAAAATTGCGCAACAATTGGTCACGATGAAAGAGAGTACATTAAAGATTGTGCAGGTTTTGAGGGACTTGCTACTGAAGGACCAGAATCGACAGAGAACTCACCAGAATCATCAACTTCTTCAACTCGATTAGGAACGACTTCTACAGACAATCCTTCAAGTTCCTTAAGTCCTTCGACTTCAACCTTATCCACTTTGGCATCACTCAATAATACCGAAACAACTCAAAAGCTTGTGTTTGGCAGCACTGATGTTCCGACAACTATTGTGAGTACCACCACCACCACAGAAAAGCAAAAGGTCACTAGCACTTGGTCACTTTTCCCTAATTCCGTGGAAGAAAAAGAATTGAATAATCAGAAACCAAACATCGAAGATCGAAGTGAAGAACTTTTCAGCTGGAAGTCCCGTCAAGATGGAGATGGAGTTTGTTATGTCCTGAAATTAAATTGTAAGAACACTTTTTAAAATCATGGGATCTTGTACTTATTATGCTCTTTTCAGATGAAGGACATGAAGTTATCAATCGAGGTTGTGGTCTAAGAGGTCAAAACAAAGATCAAATATGTCAAATACTTAGTAAAGGTGAACCAAATTCTGAGTGTGAAGTGTGCGAAGGAAATTTGTGTAATAGTGCTTCAGGATTGACAAGTGGAGTTCTTGGATTTCTTGTCATTTTATTTGTCCTCAAAGCTTATATTTAATGAATAATAAACTTACACTTTAATACCTGTTTCTTGAAGTATGTTTGTCTAGCCTATGTCCCATATCTAAGGGGTTAAATTAACCGAAATATCAAATTACTTGAATAAAACTTTCGAGAACTTCACCTTCCATTTTCTTTATAAATTAACAAAAACCAACGTTACTCAAGTTCTATTAATTAAAGCATTAGTCAGAAACTGATCAGCACTCAAATAAGTAATCAGCAATTAAAGAACTTTTAAGCATTTTTAAATATAAATATTGCTTAGCTTTTGAAGTAATGCCCAGGACCTACCAACTGCTTATCCCTTGAAATAATGCGCAACATTTGAAGTACTGCCTAGCACATAAACATAAAACTGCTCAGCACTCAAAGTACTGGTCAGCTCTTGAAATATTTTCCAAGTACTTTCGAATAATTGAAGTACTACTTAACACTTGAACTACTGCTTAGCACACAAAGATCTTGAAGCTTGAAGTATCACTTAGTACTTGAAGTATTATTTAGTACTGCACAGCGCTAGAAGTCCTGATCAATACTTGAAGAATTGACTACCATTTCAAGTACTGCTCAGTGCTTAAATTATTGATATAGAACCTTAGTACCTAATTAATAATAATGACTTGACATATAGCCCTTAAAAAAGTATTGATAGGTGGTAAATCGCATGGAACAGTGACCAATTCTGGAAATAAAATTGTTACTAAATTGATTTTGCAATAATTTAATGGTTGAAAGATGGATGAAACAAGATATCATTCAGCATGGCTCCATAGTGCTCGGCATTAACCGTTACAGAAGCTAGTTCCTCATTTCAAGGAAAACAAAGACCGATGATGCCACCAACCAGTATACCACACTATACAGTCAATGGTTGTAATGGACTTTCGTTAATAGCTTTAAGATTTGGTACTTCATATTCGGAAATTTTGCTGACATTTCGGAACACGATTTCTATGAACTTTTCAAACTGATTTATTTCTTTTCAAAATAATTTTTGAAGCGTAGTTCTGGCGTTAAACGATTCATCATAATTTCACAAACTTAACTCAACGGTTCAGATGTCAGTGAACCTTTGATGGGGAAGGTTAAGAGAACCGTTTGGCAATACGAGAAAGCCAACTGGGACGGTCTAAATAATCACTTCAGGATCTTTAACTGATCACTATGCTTCCTTGATGCCACCGATGATATGATAACAGGTTTAATTCCCCTGGGAATGAGAACTTTTATACCGTACAGGGTTAAAAGTATCAGACCCAAGCAAAACGCATGGTTTGATGAGAGCTGTAAAGAGGTTATTAGGGTCAAAGAGTTTCCGTTGCTATAAAGTCAACCGTACTGAGGAAAGCCTTCCACGCCCATACTCGATGGACCAAATTTTTACATGGCCAAAAATTACGCCAAAAAATACTGCAATGTCCCAAAGGCAGTACAAATTTTTGGTCATTTGCAAAAAACATGAGGAATTCATCATCTTTATCGGTTCCTACGCTCGTTGTGATTGACATTCTTTTTGTTAGCTCTTTAGAGATAGCTAATTTGATTGCTAGGCAGTTTGCCACCAATTCTACGCTGCCAGTGAGTGTTATGACTCCTCCTGTACTTGAGCGAGTTAGTGACCAATCATTTTTCGCACTCGTACTGTGGCAAGAGTCCTTAGAGATGTAAACACACATAAATCCGCTGGTCCAGATGGTATCCCCGCTATTGTTCTGAAGAGGTGTTCTTCAACGCTGGAAAAACCACTGCGTAAGCTCTTTCATCTGTCCTACTCCTCGGGTCTCGTTCCAAGAGGATGGAAAACTGCATTTGTACAGCCCATCCCTTCTTTCCAAGGCCATGGAAATGCTGATTAATTATCAGCTCAAGAAATATCTTGAAGATCGAAAGCTTTTTAATGACCGGCAGTACGGCTTTCGAAGCAATAGGTCCACTAGTGATCGGATGGTTCATCTCCCCGAACAGTGAAGCAAATCATTAAATCGCTTTGGAGAAAGTAAGATTATTGCTCTTGATATTTCAAAAGCATTTGATAGGGTTTGGCATCAAGGCTCTCTTATCAAAAATGCGTGCTTTCGGTTTGCATGAATCCCTGCTTCTTTGGATTAGTAATTACCTTTCGGATCGTTCAATACAAGTAGTATTGAATGGATTCAAGTCTGAAAACTATAAAATAAATGGTGGTGTGCCACAGGGCTCTGTTTTATCTCCAACACTCTTTCTCATTTTTATTAATGATGTCCTGCTTGCAACATCTTATCCAATACATTGTTTCGCTGACGAAAGCACTCTTAGCGTTTCATATTCGTTTCCAGACTCACATCCCTCTTCTTCAAATGTGGAACTGCAACGAAAAAATATGATAAGCTCATTAAGTTCCTACCTTAACAGCATTGTTCAATGGGGTTAAAAAAATCCGCGTTGAATTTAATGCTTCCAAAACGTAATGTTGTCTTGTGTCGTTAAAGCGAGATACACCCCCATTTCCATTATCCATGGATGGCACTTGCATCAATAAGACTGAACACCTTGATATTCTCAGTATGTGTGTCACCAAAAAACTCTTGTGGAAAGATCACATACGTGATGTCGCCAAAAATGCCGCAATGTGTTTGGGTTTCCTTTAGCGATGCAAGAAATATTTCACCACTTCTGATCTGGCTGTTATCTACAAACTTACATACGTCCAAAGCTTGAGTACAACTCCCATCTCTGGGCTGGTGCTCCTGCAACTTACTAAAGCCTCTTGGATAGTATTGAACGTAGAGCATTTAAATTGATATATGATAATATCATCATAAGTTCATTTACTTTGCTTGAACATCGGCTTAAGGTCTCTTGTCTGACCCTTTTTTACCGTTATTTTAACGGCTTATGCTTTAGTGAAATAGTCAGCTGCATTCCTCCCCTTAAACAGTTCAACCGTAATACTCGCGCTTCTATTAATGCTCATCAGTATACCCTCGACCCCAATTTCGGCCGTAACGTGCACCGACATCTCCTTTTAAACCCTCTCTACCCTTCAAAGTGCTCACACTGTGCCTCTGCATAATAAGTGTAGTAAAATCCCCTTGAGTGTGTGCTTTTTATAAAAAAAAGAAAAACGGAAATGTCTGTTTTTGACATTTACAACTGTCAAAACAACCAGCAGACCTTCTCATACAGCTTAAAAAAACACCCTGTGTACATGTATCTGTCAAAGTTTCTAGGTTATTTATCAAAGAAAAATTGATTTTAAAAACAATATTATACAAAAATTTGGTTTCTAAATTCAATTTTATTTACTGTTTTTGAGATTACTCAAGAAGCTAGATATACGTTGAGGTAGGCAAAATGAATAATACAAGACCTAGTCATACTCAAAAACTTAAAATAAACTTGTCATTCATAAAATGTACGAAATGCTTTGTTTATAACGGTATCAAGTTTTATTAGTTTTTTGATAAGAGTTATGCATATATAGTTTATACTTAGTACTTCAAAAGCGGTTCCTACTCATCATCAAAAAACTAATAAAATTAAATTTGTTTTTGTCTTAGCAAAAGTTACAACTCCGTTTATAGCTCTTTTATCTTGAATCATTCCGAAAAATGACGTCTGCTATAGATACAGCAGCTTCAGGTGAGTCAGATCAATAATTTTACTGAATAATATTTTTAATTGTTTTCCTTTTGTGACTTTTTGTATTTTTAGAAACGCAGGTAAAATCAATGAACTTTTTCAGATTCCAATTTCAATCCACAGACAGATCATTGTACTCGAAAAAAAAAACATTAATATTGAATCACATATGTGCATACTTTCGCTCTTATAAATGCATCATTAACCACAAAACCCAATGGAACTCACCAAAATTTTATTTTAAATCAAAAAAAAAAAAAAAAAACTTAGTGAGAACTTTGAACTTTTTGAGTTTGGTCATTTCGTTACATTATTTGCTTCCCATTGTTGTAAATAATTGTATTTTTTGTTCTTTGATATAAAACAAGTTTTGATTCAATAATAAATATAATTGAACTTTCAAATAAACCCAAAACAAGACATAAAGGAAGTATTTTCCCAGATTGATGTGAAAACAAGTACGATATAAATGTTGAATCTTTATTCTCATCGCTGAACTGTCAGTTTCAACCTTATTTGGATGACACGTCATGGGGATGTTTGATTTTTTGTTTACTTAATCACGCCACCATATTTTATATGGAGCTAGGGATAGGGAAGTTTTTATCATTATTTTTTTTTTGTTTTATAATAAATTACTCAGTTGTTTGTTTTGTTTGGGAGAAAATCTACAACAAAGCAACAATGTACTCAAGTTATAATGCATCCCGTTTATAGAAAACAGATTTAGTATTAATGGGATTTTTTGTATATTCATTGTTTTATCTTAATAATTTTTGTTGACAGTGTTATCAATCATACTTTATTGAGAAGTTATAAGATTAAGAATATTCAACCTCTGCATTCGTTTGGTTATGGAGTTTCTTAAGAAACAAAATTGTGTTTTTGGGGAATTGAGATAAAATTAACATTTAAACGAACAGGCTCAGAAATAAGTGAATAAGATCTGTCACTTCTCGGAAGTAAACAAACACACCTTGTTATTGTCAAATAGATAAAAGAATAAGGGGTTTTATACAAGTGGATCGTTATCAAATGAAGACTTGTGTTTTTATCCTTAACTCATTGATTTTAGAGCAGGCAGATTTAATAAGGATTTTTTTTCTTGGAACTTGGAAGCTAATTTCGAACCTAGTGACCTGAAAGCTCTTATCACTTTAGGAGTTTTTCATTTTTGACAGACAAATTAAAGATTGGTTTGATAAGTTTCTGAACACTCAAATTTCAGCATTAAAAATTAGCATTTGTCATTTCTGTACACGTAAAAATGTAAAATATTGAAATATTTACCGTCAAAAAATGTATCATCTTCCACCATTTTTATTGTTTTGAAATTTTTGTTTGCATTTTCCATATCTCAACCGATTGAAACTTTGTCTCTTCAGTGTTTTTACTTAGCACTTTATCAAACTTGTTAATCGCGCTCTAAGAACTCATAAACCGTTCTTTGACCATAGAAATACAACTTAGCAGCTCTGAACACTCTCAACAGAAAAAGAAACAACATTTTTAGTTTGACAGTTCAGGATCTGTTCAGATAAGCAAAAAAAAGAGCAACGAACTATCATTACATTATTTTTTTCGTGAACTGTCAAAACGTTCAACTTGCTATTTTAAATATTATTTTAATTAGATTCTGAACACTTATATTTTGTTTCCAAATGCATTTCAGCATTAAAAATTAGCATTTGTCATAGAAATACAACTGAGCAGCTCTGAAAATTCTCAACTGAAAAAGAAACAACATTTTTAGTTTGACAGTTCAGTTTTGACCCAAAGTCTTACAATTTCACTGTTCGATGGTTAGTTAATTTGATTTTTACTGGCAAAAGATTAATAATAATTAATGGCAATAAATAAAATGTCAGCAATTTTCAGGTCACTTAAGGAATGACATTTGACAATCTTAAACAAATGAGATTACTGTCATAAAAATTTGTAAGTTCACACTATTCTAAGAATTGTTGGTCAACTTTCTCAATGACAAATCTGACATTATTGTGAGCTTACCTTAAGGAGTATTGCTACATTAAATAACAAAATCTTTTTCAGCGTTTTAAGAAAGCTTCAATGAAAATAAGATCGATTGCTTTTAGGAATGACTTGTCAAAAGTTCTTAGTCATTTACATTTTTTGGCTTAACTTGAAAAATTTAAGTTTAATGTAAACATTTACTTATATTTTTCCATAGTTAAACAAATTGTATTAAATTATACTCCGATTATAGCAAATCGGCAATTCTGATTCTACGTCATATATACACAACTGTCAATTAACACAGGTGACAGTTTATAGTACACAATAAAACATTTATTTTAATAGAATTTTTTATTGACTAAAATTTGCTTATGCATTGGGTAGGTATGAGTATGAGTATTATAAATGTGTTATGATTTTTGTTGCTGATTTCTTTCATATTTTTTTCTTTTCAAGTTTTTATATCAGTTGTTTAAATATTGTCTCAATATTAATTTAATTTTTTCTTAGGGAAAAAATTCCTTCCATTTATCATTTTTGTTTGGTAAATATGGAATTAAGAAAATAATGCAAAACAACGATTTAATCATTTTTATGATTTTCAAAATAGACTTAGAATGAAAAACACACCTTCAATATTTCTCTTATTTGTACTAGGTCGTAGATATGTTATATATGCGGGGCTTGTCTTGTATTTAACGAATCTATATATAATTTGACCAACGTTCTTGAAGTTTTATTGTTGAAAAATAAATGACTTCTCTAAATTTGTTTCTTCTAATGAGTATTTATAAAAGCTTTAACTTCAAAATTTGATCAAAAACCATTAAAAAATGTCAAGTTAAATTTTGTATGAAATGGGATATGATTGTATCGTTAAATTTTTAGTAATGATGTGTTTTTGACATGTCAAATCTCAGTAAATGACAGCTTCAAAAGTGACAGCTGTCCATGTAGTGACCTATCCAAAATGAAATCTCTAAGTTCTTGGGTCTAGGTAACTTAAATTTACCTCCTCAAGATTTAAAAGATTCTAAAAATACAAAAGGTGTTTCCACTAAGGCACCTCTCCTTATCCTGACGGCAGCGGAGGAATTCCCGAGATGGAATCAACGGTGGCGTCTACAACAGTTCCAGTAAGGTTGAACTGCTAAGTGATCGCCTTATAGGGCTTCTACAAATTATTCGGATCCCAGGCCTAAAAGGAGCGGTTTTATCCGGCTCCCTGTACTTGGAGTTATACTAAGGATCTGGACCTCCAGATTGAGGTTTGTGTCGTCGGGGTGACTTCCTGGCCACGTAAAAACATCATAGTTGCGAAGCACCAACAAGCCTAGGATACGGACGGAATATGAACGTGGAATGTAAGGTCCCTTAACACACCACGTGTGGCCGAAGAATAAGCGGAGGCCCTAGACTGATAAAAAGCAGACATCACCGCCATCCAGGAAATGCGATGGGATGGGCCGGGCAAAAAAGAGGATGAAAAACTGCGATATTTATTATGGTGACTGCTACCAAGAAAATCAACAGCGCTTATTTGCATGCTACTTTGTCATTGGAGCCAGCCTTAGGCAAGAAGTCTTGAGCTATAGGTGCATCAATGAGCGCCTCATGACCATCCGCATCAAGGCTTAATTTGACAACATAAGCCTGATATGCGCGAACGCCCCAACAGAAGAGAAAGACGACAACACCAGAGATATGTTCTTCGAGCTCCTAGACAAAACATATGAGCAGTGTCCTAGCTATTGTCTCTGGGCCAAGCTAGGAAGGGAAGACATCTTTGGTGGAATAATCGGGAAAACCAGCCTGCACGGCAACAATTCCGACAACGGATTCAGGCTCAAAGATTTTGCTGCTTTCGAAATGTCATGGTAGCCAGTACGGGGTCTCCACACCTCAACATCCACAAAGGAACTTGGACTTCTCCAGATCAATCTTCCGTCAACCAGATTGACCATATTGCGATCGACGTCAGACAAGCTTCTAGCGTCATGGATGTCCGAACTTTCCGAGGAGCTTACATCGGCTCGGACCACTACCTCGTTGTAGCCAAGGTAGCACTTCGGGTTTCCAGACTCAAGGCATAACAGGGAGGTGCTGGGAGAAGGTACAACGTCAAACGGCTACAATCGTTAGAGATCGCCAAATCCTTTTCCGACCGAGTTACAAGTAACCTCTCTCGAAGTACTCTGCCGCCAACACAATGTATCGAAAACCAGTGGCAACATTGCCAAGATGCAATCATAGAAGCCACCTCTGATGTGCTAGGTTTCAAGCAGCCACCAACAAAGAAGCCCTGGTTTGGTCGGCAGGCAAAAGCAGCCAAACAGCAAGTACGCAAAGCGGCGCTGCATTAACAGAAGAGACGAGAGGACCACCGACTTTTCAGAAGGAAAAAGAGAGTGCATGAGAAGCGTGCGGTCGAAGATGTTGAGAGGTTTAAAAGCAGGAATGAAGTTCGAAAGTTTTATGAACAGGTGAAACGAAATTCACAGGTACATAAACCTAGAACCGAAGGCTGCAAAGACGAAAGTGGAAACATCATAGTGGAACCGCAGTCAATGCTAAGGATATGGAAGGACCACTTCTGCAGACTGTATAACGGTGACGACGAAATGAATTCCGCTGTCAGGCAGGATGATCCATTGAAAATAGACTACGAAAGCCAACAATCGCGTCCTCCCGACTTAGACGAAGTAAAGATTGCCATATCTAAGTTGAAGTCTAATAAAGCCGCTGGAGCGGATGGTTTAAATACCGAGCTCTTTAAAGCAGCTGGAGATAAGTTGGTTAGGAGCATGCACCAACTTATCTGTAAGATATGGTCAAAAGGAAGCATGCCCGATGGATTTAACCTTAGTATAGTTTGCCCGATCCTGAAAAAAGAAGACCGTCTAAACTGCACCAACTATAGAGGAATCAGTCTACTTAATATCGCTTATAAAATCTTCTCTGCCGTAATATGTGAACGTCTAAAGCCCATCGTCAACAACCTGATAGGTCCTTATCAGTGTGGTTTTAGACCAGAAAAGTCCACAGTCCCTGGAAAAACCCAAGAACTTCAAATTGACATCCACCATCTTTTCATCGATTTCAAGGCCGCATATGACAGCATCTACAGGGACGAGCTGTATAGAGCCATGTCATGTTTTGGCATCCCTGCCAAACTCGCCCGTTTGTGCAGGATGACCATGGAGAATTCACGCTTCTCCATAAAGTTTTGAAACAACTTAATAGAACCTTTCGATGTCAAAAAAGGTTTTAGACAAGGTGATGCCCTGTCATGTAATTTTTTTAACATCGTGCTTGAAAGAATAGTGCAGAGCTCACACGTCAACACTAGAGGCACTATCTTTCAAAAGTCTGTCCGATTACTGGCATATGATGATATTGACATAATCGGAAGAACTCAGTGTGATGTGAATGGGGCTTTTTGAGTATTGAGGCAGAGGTGGTAAAAATGGGCTTAACGGTTAATGAGGGCAAAACAAACTACATGCTGTCGTAAAGAAAGGACATACAACACCGACGTTTTATTCAAAACGTAACCATCCAAAGACGTAACTTTGAGGTAGTCAAGGACTTCGTCTACCTAGGCTCCGCTGTAAACGCAGAAAACAACACCAGCGCTGAGATCAAACGCAGAACAACTCTTGCTAACCGCTGTTTCTTTGGACTAAGAAAGCAATTGAGTGGTAAAATCCTCTCTCGAGGGACCAAAGTATCACTTTATAAGACTATCATCATTCCGTCCTGCTATACGGTGCAAAAGCATGGACTATGACAAAAGCGGTTGAAAGCACCTTGGGTCGGTTCGAGAGAAAAGTTCTTCGTGTGATCTACGGTCCCGTATGCATCGAAGGTGAGTGGAGAAGAAGATGAAACGACAAGCTGTACAGCGACGTAGAAGTCCAACGACTAAGATGGCTGGGTCACGTAGAGCGTATGGAAACCAATGCTCCGGCCCGGAAAGTCTTGGAATCCACACCCACAGGACAGCGCAGTTGAGGAAGACCGGGGATCAGGTGGCGCACAAGTGGAAGGTGACCTCACCCAACTTGGAGCGCGAAACTGGCGACATCTAGCTAGGGACCGAGCTAGATGGAGAAGTTTGTTGAACGAGGCCACACAGGATTGTAGCACCACCTTAAGTAAGTAAGTAAGTAAAACATAGTTTAACTGTAATTTAACGTATAACAAATAAAGTTTGTTATTAAATCAGTTGAAGTATTTTCCTTATTTTTTTTTTCTAAAGTTATATTATTTTTTTGATTGCTCACTGGTCATAAATTATGCATGCGATCACTCAGTAAACTACTGTTGACAGCAAATATAATTGCAATGGTTTGAAATTGTGTTAGTTAAACCTCAACTATTAAACAAGTATTTTTTATGACATTTTACATTGTCACTTTTTAATAACTTACTATCAATTATTTCTTCTCGTTGTTGATATAATAATGTTTCCAAATGAAGTCCTAACACAATAAACTCTTTGCTTTGTTTTTTAAATTCTTTTTTTTATGACAGTGGTCCTTGAACCGAAGTTTTGGTACTTTTTTTTATATATATTTAATCTCAAATGTTTGAAAACATAAAATGTGCAAAACTATAGAGTCGTTAAAAAATTTGTTACTTTATATCAACCAACAATAAAATCATGGCGAAAAAGATAAAAACAAATTAAAATAAACAAAAACAGAAAACATAATGGATGTATGATGTCCCTACATTCAAAAATGTGTAAAACTTACGTCATGCAAAATTCTAAGATTCAAACCACCATCCAAATGAAGATGAGTCATAGGATGTCCCAAAAATTACCTAAAAGATGCGATAACAATTAATGTTCCCCAAAGCTATAGGTATTGGTTTGTTTCGTTGTTCTTTTTTTCCCACCTTATTTTTGCTTTCATTAACATTCAAAAGTTACTGTGACGGATGGGGGGGGGGGGGGGCGGTTGGGAGTGTTGTTTACGACTATTGCAAAAAAATAAAAAGTAAGAACAAATTCTTAAAAACCATTAGATGTTTTTTTTAAGTTCTCTCCATTTGCTTTTCTCGTACTAAATCCTCGAATAAAGTTTTTAAAGCTTATAGTCAAGGGGAGTATTGTTGGAGGGACATTTTATTGTTTTTATAATTCGGGGTTCTGACCTTATTGAAATTGTAAAACATTTTATTTTTTAATAGTATCAAGGAAATTACGTTTTAGAGTTTTCGATTTTTTTCAAAATTTTATCTCAAGTCTGCTTAAGGATGATTTTTATATGATTCTCTCGTTGCAAATTACATCAAGTTGAATAAGAATTATTTACTTTTTCACAGTAATTGAAGGTTGATTCTTTTCGTGGTATAGCTGACATTTAACATCTGTCAAACTTAGATGTCATTTAAAGTGTCATAATATGTCATTTCAGATAATGGCTCACTAAACAAAAACTGTAGTGATTTAAACGTAGCTATTCTTCACACCTTTCACGATGGTTAAAGTCGTCATAACTGACTGAATAGCCAAGCAATCTGTAAAATTGTGATGAAATCTGAATAGAAGTTGAAGCTTTACTGATGTTGTAAGGCCTGTGCTAACGTAACGCAGGCTCCGATTAAAAAATTGCTGCTGCAAGTGCCATTGCACGTGTCGCACACCTCCTTTTTGTCCTGCAGCGGTTTATTATCATAACCTGGATGATATGTGGTTCCAAAAAAGACGGGTGAAAAGGCTTTACCCCGTGAGAAGTTTCCTGGTCGCCTTAGGTTATTGATGATGTGATTTGACACTGTAAGATTTTTTCTGTAGGCCTAATTACAAGACTGTGTTTGAACTATATATGATTTAAAAACAAAAATTGGTAAATTATGGCGGAGATACCTTAAAATTAAAGTAAACAAATCTTTCTAAAGCAGGTATTTTATTAGAGGAAAATTAGACGCGAGTGTCAAGCTAGAACTACATTTTTCGAAATTTTAAAAACTGAATAGGCAGTGGTATGTAGTGCTAACTTGACAGTCGTAAATTAGACATTCAAATCAAATCAAATGGGGTGGCGCAACAGTCCGTTGTGAACCAGGGCCTAGTGACTTACAACTCTCAACCATTCCTGTGTGCGAGTAATGTTGTCAGGAATGGAGGGGACCTACAATTTTATGCCGAATCCGAACGGCTAGTTTGAGAAAGCACTTTTTCATGACAAGAATTACTCTTGAAGGAATTGTCAGTTCCTCGCAATAGGTAGTACCCGCGAAAATTAATTTTTTAAATTAAGGTGGCACAGGCAGGGATTGAACCCAAGACCCCTTGCATGACTGTCCAACTCACTAACCATCATGCCACGGGTACTAAATTAGACATTAACTTTGAAAAAATTCCGGGAGGGTGAAGTTTTTCCAAATTACTTGAAAACTTTATGAATTTTCTTTTTTTGCAAAAAGTTGATTTAAATTTATTCGAAATCTTAAAACAACAATTTCCTGAAAACTTGAACCTTCAATATCAATATTTAAATCTTTATATACAAAATTGTTACAAAGATGTTATTGCTGTTTATTCTAATTTTTTTTAATTCTCACAAATAGGAGCTGCTAAAACGTTGGTTTTTCATTAATTTCTTTATTCTTCCAATATCAAAAATTTGGCAATACGTGCAGGAAAAAAGTTCAACACAATTTTATAACAAATTTAATTTTTCACACAAAAGTCCATAACAAGATACCTGTAAGATCGATAGTTTTTGAGATATTAGTCGTTGCAATATTTTCTACAATTTGATTCAAAAACGCATGGCAACTCAATGCTACCCAAACTTCAATGACTAATATCTCGAAAACTATAATTTTAACATATATATTTTCTAATAAAAGTTCCGAAACATTTTTTTATTTTCCACACATTTCTTAAGAGTTTTGAATTTTGAGAAAAACCGTTCACTAGGCTAGAAAATACCACAAAGTGTCGCAAACCTAAAGAAACTTGATTATTGATTTTAATTACTTGTAATTTTATTTGGAAAACAACATGAAAATGTTTTCCACAGTGTATGTCTTGCTTTTTTTGAAGTAAGACCATTTTTATCTAATTTTTCTAGATGTATAACGAATATATATTTTTCTACACAATTCACTTGCAAAGTTTATATTGAAACAAAAAAAATGGGAAAAGAAATTAGAGAACTTGAAGAACTAAACGAACTCGTAGATATATCGGTTTTAACGCAGATCATCAAAAAAGCGAACCCACAAAACCAACAAGCAAAACAAAAAAAAAACAATTATAAGCAAAAGTGGTTTGATTCTGAATACTTAAAAGCTGGAGATCTATGATTCAAATTTTTGAAGCTATTCCGGTCCCGAAGGAAGAAATAGTTCATCATCTTCGCTGCACATGCCCTGCTCTGGCTCGAAAACCGCAAGAATTACCTAGAAGAATTCTTCTTTAATGATCTAAAAGATCTAAATCATATCAGCATAATCAGCCTCTCACGTTTTGTAAGGGCTTCAAACTGGTTCCATTGAGCTTAGGAGGAACCCTCAGGATTCATGTGGTATTACAATGGGCCATTAAACTTACCTAAGTGTGTCCGTTTCCATCTTGGACAGCCACTATAACCTAACATAACCGGTCACGAAACTTGCCTGTTTTTATAAAACTGTACTCCGAGTCAAATATTGAATTCAAAAGAATATTTGCAGTAAAAAAGTCTGCCTTTGAGCAAGAGACAGTATCGGTTATCAATCGCACACGTAGCTCTGCCGAATTCTGGAAGGCTGTGAAAACCTTAAATGGAACCACGAATATCATTGCTGTAGGATTACAAGCGTAAAATCTAAGCGATCACTTAAAAAAGATCACCATTGGTACTATACGCAGCCCCTTTAATCATAGATGACTTTCAATAAATGAATTAAAAGAAGTTATTGAGAAAGCTAAAGTGAATAAGGTGCCAGGAGAGTATCGTATTCCTTTTGAGCACTATAAGCACGCAACTGATGATTTTTTATTGCTGCTCACTAAAGAAATAAACCGATTTTTCGAAAATGGTATAGTTCCCGAAAGTTTCAGAAAATCAATAATTTCTCGGCTTTTCAATAAAGGAAACTAGGATGAAGCATCAAATTATAAAAGTATTTCTTTCTTAAATGTAAATGCAAAGCTCTTCGCTGGGCTTATTGAGGAGAAAAAGTATACTCTCTGAATATCAGGCCGGATTCAGGAAGAACTATTTCACAACGGATCACATGTTCTCATTGTACAATATTGACGGTTCATATATCAGGAGAAAAAGAAAACTCTATGTATTCTTTGTTGGCTTTCAAGCAACATTCGACTCTATCGTTCGTGAAGAGCTTTTCTATAAGCTGCATGCCATTGGATTGTCGAGTAAAACAATGAACACTCTGAAGCCTTGTACACAATGAATACAGCACAAATTTGGGAGCGTCTGTCTCGGTAGAGTTTCGCACGGAAGTGGATCTCAAGCAAGGGTGTGTACTGAGTGCTTTGCTCTTTATATTGTTTATAAACGACATAACAGATGTGGTCAAAGGTGGAATTGTGTTCGGAGGAACTACCATACCTGCACTTTTGTATGCAGACGACATAGTTTTCTTTGCAGAGGCGGTGGATGGACTGCAAATGATGATAAATAGGCTAAACGGCTATTGTATCCCTGGAATCTCGACATAAATCTATCAAAAACTAAGATAATTATATTTACACCGGGTGGCGGCAGGACTGCAAGAAACGAAAAATGGACATTCAATAAAGAAGCAATCGAAATTGTTCGAGAGTATAAATATCTGGGAGTTCTATTTACTTCGAATGTAAATATGAAAAAACATCTAGAACCGAAACGAACTGTGAGGAAACGGAGCTTTAAAAGTGACTGCATTGACCATAGTACTAAACACAAACTTTTCCGCTCCGCAGCTGCATCGATTTTATTGTATGGTGCTTGGGGTTACTGTTCTTTTCAAGCAATCGAAAAGTTTCTCCGATACTTTATTAAAAGAATCTTCCTGTTTCCTAGAAATACTCAAAACTACATGCTGTATCTGGAAACAGGGCTGGGTCCCATGATACTTGAAACTCTAAGCATGCATTTCGACTATATTGTCAAAGTCTTACAAATGAATGATGCAAGAATACCCAAAATCATACTGAAGTGTTCAATTATGGCGGCAGGACATATGGCAATGGAATGGGAAAGTTTGGCGGTAACTCAAAATGAACAACCTTCCCTGCTGAGGAAAAAGTTTGATATACTTTTAGAAAAATATGGTCACATCTTGTACGACAAAAACGCATCTGAGGCTCGTTCGTCTTGTTAGGTGTTTTCATAACCGTTTGAACTTCTGCCTTGGTAATAATACATACCTTCTTAACACCATGCCATTAAACAAATTAGCACTATTTTTAAAACGAGAGGAAAATTACTTAAACCTAACATGCCTCATCGCCCAGATTTACCTTTAATTTGCAGTCTTTGCAATCTGAACATACGAGAAGGCATTCATCATTTTATTGCGGTCTGACCAATCATGAAAGAGTTCAGGGTGAGATATTTTAGAAAAAGAGCCTTAATGAAGCCGAGCTTATTGCCATACTAAACGGAAATGTCGGATGGGATGCCCTATACAATTATACTATCGCTGCTCTTCGTTATAGGAATTGTATGATAAATGAAGACTTTTAAGATACAAATCTAGATATTTATTATTTTTGCTCTAATATTGTATTTAAACTCAAAAATATCAGTCTGGTAGACCCATAGGACAAACCGTATAGACTTAGCAAGTTTTTTTTTATATATCTAAATTGAAAATTTAAAAAAATGTTATTAATTATCTAATGAAATAAAGAGTCAACAAAAACTAAACTATATTGAAACAATTTTTTTTAATTTTATATATTAAGTCTTGACAAAACAACATTACATCTCAAACTATATGAACCAAATTTTCGTTAAATGCAAACGCAAATGAATTTTGTTTGCAAACTTACCTGCCACATTTTATTACCACCAACCCGCTAATTTATTCTCCATCACAAAATAAAAAAAAATATAATAATCAAAATAACATGATTGTTGAACCCCAAAGTAGCGTCATCTTACCCAATTAACATCATGATACACAACACAAAATAAGCTTGCGGAGGGAAATGTGGCTTTCAAGACATCATGGCACTTCATGAAAGTGAACTCTTTAAATTTTGACTTAAGAGTGTGATCTTATTAATAAAACAAAAACCAAAACTTCCATTTTTCGGGACTAGATTGAGTATTGGAATGTCCAAGATCACAATCATGAGCTTCTAAAACATACAAAATTGCTCAAAAAGCTTATTTTTTATGGATTTAGATACATTATTTTATTCAAAGCATACACAGATTCGAGAGATAGTTAAGTTGAGGTTATGCTTCAAAAAAAGATACAACTGCTCCACCAGCGCGAGCGTCACTAAATCTATACCGACCGAACGACTCTAAAGCGGCACTTGCCGCACTTTGGATCAGCTGACCAAAGGCGTACTTTCGTACATTTAAACCTGCAACCAATATAAAATGTTAAAGTTAAATCCCAAACAATTTAGTTGAAAATTCGTTGCTGAGATCGGTAGTCAAGCTTTAAAATACAAGAGTTCTCAGTTTTGTGCCAGAAGCCGCTTCGATTAGACGTGCCACTCGAACCTACCTATACCTAGCCGACCTATCCGAGTTGATTTTTCTTCAAATTTCGAGATCGAACTTTTTTGTCTTTTTGTTCTTTTAAGTGTTGTTTTGTGAATTTGGAACAATGAAACTTACATGTGGATTAACTCTAACTCTGCCTCTGCTGTTGGTGCTGCTGATGGTTGTTGCAACAAAAGGTGATTAATTGGATAAAAATGTGGTTTACCTAAAGTGAGGGCGGTTTAAATAATGTGCATATCTAACTACCTTACCTACCTACCTAACCTACCATATCCATGATATTGTGTGTGAAGTCTTTGAACCTCTGACTTTTTGGTGTTTTTTTTAAATGGAACAATCTTTGAATCTTTACAAGAAAAAAAAAAGAGACGTGGATTTCATAAGTTTGAACTATTGTAACTACTATGTCCACAAAAATTGAATGTGATCGAGTTCGAGATACCTTTTTGGACTTTTTGTACTTTTGGTCTTTTGTTCTTTTTTCTATGTGAATTTGAAAGTGCTTAATATTTTTATTTTATTTCTTTTACGACATAACGAACAAAGTCGGTGTTATGCAATTATTTTTTTTATAATTTAGTGTGTTATTTATTGTTGTCCTTAACATTTAATTGCATAAGAATATTTAAAATATACAATTCCTTTTTTTCAAAAAAAAAAATAAATAAAATAAAAGCAACATTAAAGGTCAAGCATGTGTACAAAACCACACAGAAATAAAAAAAAAACACTAAAATTTTATGAATTCTATAAAAATAAATACAAGTTTAACCAGTAGTTAACTACCATTTATCTTTTTATCAATCTATAATGTTCTAGTTAACGTTTTACCGGATATAATCTCACAATCTTCGAAAATAAAATTTAATTCTAGAATATTTGTTTCATGGTTATTTTTCTCAAGATAATACTAACTTCGTACTTAATTTTGAAAGTTCTGGGAGTTTTTTAAACTTATTTTTATAATCAATTATTTTAAAAGTCACGCTTATAAGTTTTTTGTTAATAACAAAATATTTTCACGAAATTAATGATTTTATTTTTATGAAGAATTTCTAAAAATTGTTGTTTAAATTTTTAATCTATAAATAATTAAATCTTGTTTATTAACATGAACTTTAACATGTTTGTGTATAGTTAAAAATAAATTGCTAACATTATAAAAACAAAGTGTTTTTAATTAACATTTTGAGTGGTTTTGATATAATATGATGGTATTTAATTGCAAAGACGTCATTTGCTTTAATTTCAATGTACTCGGAAGACAGCCCAGTTTCATACCTTCCATTTTATATTGATGCAGTTGGTATTGACATTATTTTTATATGGCAAATTGTCATTAAGTTTTTTCTTTATGATAACTTTTTTCAAAAAGAGATCTTTTTGACAGCGAATTAGTGAACTACATTTTTGGTAAAATGTCTCCTGTAAATTATTTACTTAGGATATGAATCGATTCGAAATAATTAACTGTCAAATCTTAAAGATCCGTGAAAACTTGTTTGCAAAACTTATAAACTTGACAGAATCAAATTGATGAACATACGTTTTTTGACATTTCTCACAATCATAACCCAGTGAACGCATACATTTGACACTATACATATGTTCATATTGAATTTATGTTTTAATAATAAAGTTCCGAATTTTTTAATAACAAAATTTCATTCATATTTTCATTGTAACATTTTTTCGTGTAAATATTAGACGTCAAAATTTGACATCCTCGCACACAAAAGCATCTATTTCGTATTATTGAAATCTAACAAAATTCTGACGTTGAACCATTTGAATTGCACTAGGAAAATAAACTGGTTGATAGATTTATAGCTCTTCTTACAATTCCTGTACAATTTTCATCTGTCAGTTTGCCGAATGTTGTTGTGTGAATTGTTTTATTTAACGAACATGGTGAAAATTCTTTTAAAAAATTGTTTAAGAATAATTCACAATCACAATGACAAACAAATGAAAAACAAGTATTGGTTTTCCAATTGAAACCCAAATTACCCAATGATTACATTGAACCCCTTAAGGCCACTTATTTTGACGTTTTATCATTTTTTAAGAACGAAAATGTTCCCTTCCCTTTAAATGTGTAATTTTGAACACCTTCACTTCTATAATTGTATTCGTTAATAAATGTTTGAAGTTTTGTATGACATTGTCATCAATTAAAGTGACAACAACGAACAATGGATGCGTTTAATCTCACACAGATAAGGTATCCGGATAACTTTTTGTTATTGTTGAACGTATAAAAGAACAGCTGATCCATAACAGCTGGAGTGTTAAAAAAGGAATCCAAGAGTATTCAATAATTTCTTGTATAAACGTATGTGGATATCTGACAGAACAGCTGATTTGACATATGGTTGAATATAAAGGAACTTGACAATTAATTTCAAATTTGTATGTTTCTCGGTAAAAATTCAGTGAATTATTAAAACTATCCATTGAAATTTTTATCTTTCAATAGTTTGGGAACTCGAAATTTGAATATTTGTTTGCTTTTTGGGGTTTTGCAACCTCAATTACTATTTTTTAAATTGAAGTTCAAATTTAAGCAACTCATTTTGACATTCTCATTTCCACTCGTTTTCTTAAAAAATCGAAAATTTTCTCATCCTTTCCATTCATAAACGTCAGCCTAACTAAGAACTGCGTCAGACTTTCGATTGAACTAACCTAATCAAACTGCAGTATCTACCGTTTATAAACGTCAAACTGTCGTCAGCGTCTGGCAGATTGTGCAGCTGAATTTGTTTGGCTGCAGAAAGAACGGAAATCATTCAAATAATAACAAAAAGAATAATAATAATATTGTATAATAATCACAAAGAAGCTTACATTGAATGTGGACCTCGACATCCTAAAATGACTACGGAATATATCGCCAGGATACTCTGAAATTACTTTCATGAAGAATGCATTTTTTGGCAATATGCGATAAGTTTTTAAGCTTAAAAATTGTTTCGCTATAGTTTTCTTTCTTTTTTTTCTTTGCAAGATATTTGTGTCAATTCTAATTTTCTTTTCTAAGTCGGTAATCAAGTTCAACTAAATTTATTTGGGAGCGATTTTTATATGACGTTTATGAACTCTGTTTACATACAAATCGGACTGAGTCAAACCGTTTTGTTTACTGCAGACATTCTGCATTGGGAGTGCGTTCACAAATGCATCAGAAAAGAAATGCGATTTTCTGCGTTTATGAAGACACCCGTAGTTTAATGTGTAATTGTGAACACCGCCATTTGTATGCTTCTGTCAGTGGGAAAATTTTCGACGTTTTGTAACACTGTCATTAAATTAAGTTATAATATAATGAACAATCACAAATGACATTTGTAATTGTTTTCCAATAATTTTCCATTTGTAAAATAATTTATTTTTTCAATAAAATCAAAATGAAACAATTGACAACCTAATAAGTCTATTGCCAAACATTCATTTTTGACATTTCTTTGAGGAATTAAGTGACAGAAGTGGCTAAAACAAGTATTCTATTTCTTAAAGTTAAAAGGCAAACGTCAAACAAGAAGAAGAAAAATGTATTAAGAAATCTGGTTACAGATCAAATCGTTGCGATTTTATTTGTAATGTGAAAGAAAGAATACCAATAGAACGCTTCAAATTATTCGAAGTTCGTTAACTTCTGTATATACGTTAACTAAGTAAATTCGGAAGATTTTTTACATTTATTGAAAAAATGAACTGTCATTTTTCCTTTAGAAGAGAAGAAGCGCTGTCAACTTGGTTATAACAATTATTTACAATTAATATTTCAATATTGTGAATAGGCAACTTCTGAATTAAAATCCAGAAAAATCTTTTTATTATCTTTAATTTAGAATAAGAACTGTCAATTTGTGTGGTTTAGAATAGTTCTGGATGACCAAAATTAAGAACGCCATTAACCTGCATCTGAACACGTCCTTGAAAAATTTTATCAATCCATCAATCGTCCGTTATTTTAAATCGTCATAAAAAGTTAGAAACAAAAGACTAAAACAATGTGATTTCAGATATGGATCCAAGTTTTAATAACGAATCACATTTAAACAGAAATCAAATTGTTACTCATCTTTAAATTAACCGCAAAACCTCTTTTATGTAAATCTTTTCCACAATATTCATCACACGTCTATCTATCTGCAATATTTTTTTATCTGACAGGAAATTTGTTTATTTCATGTGATTTTTATTAGGTACTGCTTATTTACAACTTCTTGTTAACATTAACATATAATTGAAAATTAAATAGAAAAAAGATATAAAAAAATTAAAAATCTGAATATAAGCATCGTGTTGTGATATCACGTGGGTTTCTTGATCTTAAGCAAAAGTCAATGTCAATAAAAAAATGTAGATAACTTGAAATTCTGTTGAATAAATTATTATTATTATTTACTATTCGCACTAACTTTAATGTATCTTTATTTAAATTAAGAATAAAGTTAATTATAGTCGATGTACAGTATTATAAATATTCATATTGATGTGATGGCCTTTCTAAGATAGAATTATTTTTTGTTCTGAGAATAAATTGATTTTTTTTTCCAATGAAAAATTACTTCTGTCAAAATATATGATCAAATTTGATCTAGGCGTACAGGTTAAGAAATATGAAGCAATACATTTTAATCTACATACAAAAATTCCAAATCAAGTTTAAGAAGCTTAAACAAAATAAAGTACGTCTACCTTCGTTTTTATCTACTCGTATATCGAAAGTTAAAATCAAACTACAACAACAACTGTCAAATCTTAAATGTCATTCAGTTAATTTATAAATGGCGCACATTTATTAAAAAACTTGTATCAAACGTCATTTATAGTTATTAAATTCAATTTCATTGGAGTGATATTGCATGGATACTCAAAATAAAAACTGCATCATGTTAAGCTGTTTTTGTTGCCTTCGTTTGTCGTCGAGTCGCTGGTTTCAATCAAAAGTGTATTAACCAAAAAAAATTGATAAAATTAACTTTTCCAGATTAACGATTTCAAATCAAGTCTAATACTTCTTCTACTACCATACAATGCAATCTCTCATACTTTTAATCCGGTTTGGGCCAAACCGACCGTCAAGCGAACGACACGACCGACAGTACCGACCGTACCGACACCGACCGACATTTACCGTCCGATCGACCGACCAAAGTTGAATTAATCACGTGTTAGGAATGGCAATGCGAATTGGTATAAGATTTAAGTGGGCATATTTATGTAGGTTTTTTTTTTCTTTTTATTATTGTTTGTTATATTTCGTTTGATATAAATTTTATATATTGCAACGATTTAAGAACCGCATGCCACCAAGGCTTGTTTCTTTACAATAACAAAAAGTTTAAAACCTTTTTTATTCATAAGGAATTGTCTGACTCTACACACTTTAGGTATAAAAGTTAAGCTAACTTGAATCTTGAATATGACTAAAAGCATTTGGTTTATTATTTAGAGTCAAGCTTGGCCAACTGGTTTTTGTATACCTACAAGCTTTGCTTTTTTTGTATTTGGAAATTGTAACACTCGAATTGAATCCCCTTTTTTGGATGAAATAATTTAGCTTTAAATTATTTGTAATGGAAGAAAAAAATTGTAAGTACTCGTTTCTGCCTACGTAGATTCTGTTGATATTATACGGAAATCGAGATTTGTGAAAAAAAAGGCAAGGAATCAAACGTTGTTTAAAAAAAGCTTGATGTCCCTTGAAATCTTTATAATTGAATATGAATAACACTTGGAATAAAATCCTCTAGAGTCTAGACAGTGGGGCATATTATTTATACTGTTATGTAATGAAGGTGAATAAGAAACTGTCACTTTGCTGTAATTTTAATTATAATCTAATAATGGCGCCCCACAGCGTAGAACTCGTGGAGAACCAGTTCATATAGTGACTTACACTTTCAATCGGTTCTGATTTTATTTCAAAGTGCGTGTTGAAAGTTATTACGTGTATCGGAAATTTAGATGAACATGAAATATATTTGTTAACTCAACTTTCCTTCCATGAAATAACAATATTTGCCTTGACTGGTCCAAAGGCATATAACACTTCCTTCAAAGTAATATCTTTAACTGATTTTGTATTTCATCAAATTTTTAAACCTGTAACTAAGGAACTTATAGCTAAATCACAGTCGTAAGGAAACGAACGTAATGTAACGTGATGTGACTCCAAACGGAAGCTCTAGTTTATGGCTGAAACACATACACGCTTCAGCTTCGGCTTGTCTGCGTTACGGTGGGCCTGCTTCGATGTTGTTTTGAATGACATTTCTATTATTTCATCCTCCAAAGAGTAAATATTTTGTTTGTTGAAATTTTTTGTACAGCTGTTGAGCTGTCAGACAGAGCAAATGTTCAGATAATTAATGGCTGAATCACAATTACGCTTCAGCTTCGGCTTTGCCTGACGTTTACGAGTTCAGCCATAGGAATTCAATGCATGCTATCACAATGGAGCCTCGACCTCACGTTTCGTTTTACAATCGTAAGGAAAAGAACGTAATGTAACGTAATGTGACTCCAAACGGAAGCTCTAGTTCAATTATCTGAACATTTGCTTTGTCTGACAGCTCATCAGCTGTAAAAAAATGTCAACAAACAAAATATTTGCTCTTTGGAGGGATGAAATAATAGAAATGTCATTCAAAGCAACCACAAAGCAGGCCTAACTTAACGCAGACGAAGCCGAAACTGAAGCGTGTATGTGTTTCAGCCATAAACTAGAGCTTCGGTTTGGAGTCACATCACGTTACATTACGTTCGTTTCCTAACGACTGTCAAACGAAATTTGAGGTCGAAGCTCCATTGTGATAGCAGGTATTTAATTGCTATGGCTCAACTCGTAAACGTCAGGTGAAGTCGAAGCTAAAGTGTGTTTGTAATTCAGCCGTTAAGTGTTTAGAGAACAGTTCCGTTCAACCATTGAATAGTTCCGATTTCTAAACCTTAACTTTCGGAGTTAAATTCAAAATAGTTGAGAATGATAGTTCTTATTTCTATTCAATCAGAATGGCAACAAAAAATACAGTTCTTTTTTCAACGAGAAGAAAAAGTCGCAACTAGTTGGCATAGTTGCAGTTCATTTTTCAGAGGGAAGAGATATTTTTTAAATTTGATTTCTGAATGTTCCAAAATGACAGTTCTGTAGAAATTCTAGTTTTGCGTGTACAAAAAACCTTCCCTTTTATGGTAAAAAGTGTCTGTTTTCGATTCGTACAGAATGACATTTCTTTTTATACATATATTGAAAAATGACAGTTCCACTGTCTTACTGAATTTGAATGGCTGTGTTCAGTCTCAGACAGATAGGGTATCCGCATACCTTTTCGTTAGTGTTTTACGTGTAAAATAACAGCTGATCAATAAAAGCTGAGACGTCAAAAAAGGTATCGAAGAATTTCTGGGGTATGTAGATATCTGACAGAACAGCTGATTCAACGCATGGTTGAACTTCAAGAAATTTGAAAATTGATTCCATCTTTTTGTATTTGTTGGTAAACGAAAAGATTCAAAATGTTAGTTGAAGTTGTATTTGAGGATTTTCTGCACATAATAGACGAAGAAGAACCTATTTGCCTCCGAATTTTAGAAGGTAATAATCCCCGTTTCTGATAAGGATAGTTTTCTGTTAAACGTAAATCGTTTTAGACCGGAGATTTTGAAAGTAAATTATTAACCGTAGAATTCCAATTGAGCTAATAAGAAACTGAACATAGATTGTAGATTAAGGTTATCTCTTATTTATTAAATTGTTACGCACCTATAAATTCATTATCGTCCGACGAATCAGTTGAATTATCCATTGAATGTTTTATCTTACAACAATTTTGACTCGACTTTTGACTTTTTGTGAACAGCTGAAAGTTGTTTCTATTTTTTGACAGCTATCCATCTCGTTCAACAAGGTATCTAAAAATCCACCTCTCCAAGATACCCTATCCAACACGAGATTGAACGCAGCCAATGAAAAACTGACCAAAATGACAGTTCTTTTTCTCAGCAGAAAAATTCAATGCTTATTGAATTGAATTGACATAACAAGTCAATCATTATTTATTTCTTCTTCTGGATAACCAATCAAAATTAAATGAAAAATTGTGATTCTAATATTTCTACAGGAACGTGTGCTATCATTAACTTAGTTTGTTCTTAAGTTAAAGTTAATCTTCATTTTCGATGATCAAATAAAGTGAAGAAATTCATTATTATGAGAGGCTTCTGTCTAGTGACTCTTCATTTTTCTTTTATAAAAGTAGTATCCACTTGAAGTTCTTCTTCATAGATAAAACTTAAACAAAAATTACCCGAGGAAAAGTCAGCAACCTATAAATTTATGATAAGAAAAAAGTACCGTTATACTTGAAATGATATTGTCTGAGGCAGTGACCAAGAAATCTCAATAAAAAAGTACCAAGTAATTTACTCGTAATTAATTACACATAAGTACTTGATACTTTGATAAAAAAGCGCTTCAAATATTTGAACAATGCGTAAACAATCTTACTATCTATACTTATCTCAAATAGTATAATCTTTGATAAATACCATTTTTTAATTGGATAAACTATTATTTACTTTTCCAGGGCACACTGTTTTGCAATGCTATGTCTGTGATAATTGTGAAAAGGTCAACAAGAAATTAACACCTCTCGAACAATGTGGTGGCGAAAACTTTCACATGATGTCCACGACAACAGCAGCAAGTGCATCAATGTCATCAAGTAGTAGAAGTGAATCAACAACCACGTCACCAAGTGAAACGTCATCAACAACCACTGCAATGCCTCACAGAGACTCAACAGCAAGGCCATCTTCAACTGAAGATCCCGAAACAACAAACACAACAATCGAACTGATAACATTGTCGACAAGTATTTTGACTTCTTCAACTACTCCTTCGACTGTGGATAGCTCAAATGCAAGTGCATCTTCCGGAACAACAACTCCAGCAGTCTTTGTGACTCCAACTGAAGAAAGTTCAACAACAACTACGACAACAACAACAACAACGACTGCTGAGTCCGATCTAGTAATTCCTTCAGAAAATATCACTTGGGCTTATCCTCTCTCTCCAGGAAATTTAACCGAAGGTACTTATAACCGACAGAGGAGACATACTGAATTCAATGGAATCACCTATTACTGTTATAAAATCCAAAAGAGATGTAAGTTTTTTGAGTGTCATTTAGGTGTTGTAAAGCCTTTTCTAAATGTGTCTTCTTTTATTTTGTTGTAGACGACAATGTCTTCGGAACTAAACGTGGTTGCATTGGAGTCAAAACCAATGAACGTCCAGTTTGTGATGAATTGGATATGGCCAATAATAATCAAACAAAGAAATGTTCAGCATGTACAACAACTATGTGCAATGGAAGCTCAGCCTTAGGAGTGTCAATAGCAGCGTTGTTGGTTGCATTGGTGGCTTTAATTTACAAGGTTTAGAAAACCTTAACAATAAAACAAACGACTGGACACAGAAACAAAAGAAGAAAAAAAAATATCGATGAAATTTTGATTAATTTTTGTTTTATTTTTTTTTTAGGTTATGTTATATATTATGCGAAATAGCCTAGATAAGCGATGTACTTTGTAAATAAATTGTAATGATATAGATTTAATAAACAGTATATAGAAAATAAATTAAATTGAAAACTAAAATTGGAATTTTGTCTCGAATTAATTCTGGATTTGTATTTTCGGCTTGAGGTTAGGGGCTTGAGAATTTTGGAATATTGGTTTGATTTCGTCAACTTTAAGAAGAATTATCAAACTTTTTTGACGACGGTCATGAAACTACATACTGATCAAATAAATGTCAGTATCAAGGCAATGGGTGGGATTTTAGTCTTTTACCGGAAACAGCATACAATTTGAATTAAGTGTGTCAATTTTTCCTAACTAAATGCTTCGGTTTTACGAACCATAAAATTTTAACTGTCAAATTTCATCTTAAGTTTAGAATTGTCATCACTTAGCACTTGACTAAAGTTTTTGAGGGTTTTCAAAAACATATATTTATGTCCTTAAGAAAAGTTTTGAAAAGGGTTTTTGCGACCTCCTGTTAAAGTCGTCAGATTGATTTAACAGCTCGATAGAACATATATTTTGACATTTTACTGCTAAAAAGTCCACCTTTACTATAAATGAATACTTCACGCTTTAATAATGCATTTAAGTTTGCAAAAACTATGCTTTTTCAACACAAGCAATGAAAGAAACTTTTTTCACTGGGGTCACGTGACATATATGTACATTAGACCCATTTAAATGTACCACAGTTGATTCAAGACCTCAAAGATTGAATTCATGAACTTATCGAGTTAAAAATGTGGAAATTGGGCCTATTTTACTGATTTTGTGTTTCCCTTCTCTTTACTTTAGCTTCGGCTTCGTCTGCGTTACGGCGGGCCTGCTTCGAGGTTGCTTTCAATGACATTTCTATTATTTCATCCCTGCAAATAGCAAATATTTTGTTTGTTGATATTTTTTTACAGGTGTTGAGCTGTCAGACAAAGCAAATTTTCAAATAATTTAACTATAGCTTCCGTTTGGAGTCACATTACGTTACAGAACGTTCTTTTCCTTACGATTGTCAAACGAAACGTGAGTTCGAAGCTCCATTGTGATAGCATGCATTGATTTCCTATGGCTGAGCTCGTAAACGTCAGGTGAAGCCGAAGCTGAAGCGTGTTTGTTATTCAGCCATTAAAGACACCACAACCCTTTTTAGATAAACAATAATACCGTTCAAAAGAGATTCGTTAAGTTTCGTTAAAATTTAACAGAAGCATTGACATCGGTTTGCCGATTCATTGAATTTGACAGCTCAAAGAAAAAATATGTATTTTCAAAGTTACAATTTGTTTTCTATTAATTTGTATTATTATTTTGACAGATAATAGATGTGGTAGTCAAATTTGGGAACTACTTTTGCAAACATTTGCTGATTTTGGCATATTCTGCATTAGTTGAGACTCAAAAGAGCTATTTTATAAGCTTGAGTCTTATTTGTTTCAATTTATTAATTATGTTTCCATTTGATATTTGTTGACTTGCGAATGGCGAAAGAAAGATAATCCAGAAAAAGGTTCAATGAATTTTGTATTGCTCTTTCTTCGAAAAAAAAAAAATAATACCAACAGATCGATATAAAATCAATCAAAGATTTTTGAAGTTCAATCGCATAATTATTTATCTTTTTCTTGACGGAATTTCATTGTCCTGAGCAGCTGATTTTTTTTTTGTCAAAAAAAAGAAAGGAATCGTTCCACTGACTTAGTTAGTTAGTTATATACACCTCTAATGACAGATTTCTGTCAGAATGACATTTCTGTTGAATGACAGAAAATTTCAATGATCGCTGTAAGTGATCTGTCAAAAAAATCCCATTGATTAATGATTTTCAATATTTAAAAATAATGATAGCTTTACTAGAACTCTAACCCAGAACTTATTTCAGTGTTCAGTCTTTCTTTCAATAGTCAACTTTGACAAAAAACGCTTTATTTTAATCAAAAACGTTGTTTTCAATGAAAGATATCATGATTTAAAGTTATCAGTTATCACTGACTTTTTTAATGTTAATATGAATCATGTCAAATTTTACTACCACTTTTTAAAGTGAAAGTTGACTTTTGCTAAAATTTGTAATTTTTCAACAACAACAAAAAAGTCTTAAATAGTTTTAATTTGTAAACAACTTTTTAAAACATAGAAATGTATCTAAAAAATAGTTAAAAAGATAAAGACGCTAATTTTATTTTTGATGTTTTAAGATTCTAAACAGTAACAATATTTATTTTCAATACATAAAACATATAAAAATTAGTACAGTTTGATAACGATAAAGTAAACTAAGTATTTAAAACCAAAGTATCAAATCTGTAATTAATACAAGGATCGGTTTTTGATTGTTTAAGTCCAATTTTCTTTAAAGTTTCATCCAATTTCTTATTCCAAACTCTGCTATCTTCTTTAAGACCGTACAGTGATTTCTTAGGTTTACATACTTTATTTTGAAAACCTTCAGGGAGATTTATGTAAATTTCTTCGTTAAGTTCACTTTGCAGGAAAGCAATCACAACATCCATTTGATCGATGTCCAAATCATACCGTACAGCCAAACTTAAAAGTACCCTTATAGACGTGTACCTTACGACGCGACGGGAGAAAATATTTCTTGATAATCGAACTCTTGACGTTGCGAATACCCCTTAACGACCAATCTAGCTTTAGATTTTTCGACATTACCACTTGCATCTTTTTTTCCTTTTGGTAAAGAAACTGTTTCCCAAGTGCCATTTTTCAAAAGAGCTGTACCTATATTCACCGTTCACTTAACCGAAAACTTTAAGTTGCTGTAGATTCACTCTTCTTCCACTCCAGATTTCTTCAGGTGTTTTTTCTTTTGTACCTTTCCAAAGTGTTCTCTTCGTTAAGAAACTGCCGTATTTGCAGCTTCAGCCCAAAAACGTTTGTGTCAACCAGACTTGATGAGAAGATAACGCGCTTTTTCGATTATGGTTCTACTCATTCTTTCTGCCAACCCGTTTTGTTGTGGAGAATATGGAACCGTTGTTTGATGTTGAATGCCTGCATCTGCTAGAATCTTCTTCATCTTAAAATTGCAACATTCCTTTCCATTGTCGCTTCTAATGGCCTTTATTTTGTTACCAGTCTGATTTTCTACAAAATTTTTAAACTCAAGGAACTTTTCCTCTACCTCATTCTTGCTTTTAATGAAAAGCGCAAAGACTTTTCTTGGAAAAAGATAAAAGATCAATGCATAAGTCAGGAACGTGAAGGACTAAAAACTCAACCTCACTTTCTTTGAATATTCCAATAGATACCTTCATATCGACTTGACCTATACCTTGGACTTGCATTTTTGAATTATTTGCAACAATTACCTCAGCTTTAAGATTTTCCATCTTACTTGAAAAGCATGCAAATTGAGCACATGTAAGCTGACGCTCCCGACTCGAAATACCATTCTTCTTTGTCAAGAGCCGTGACGGAAAAACATCCTAGCATCGCATTCTTCTTTTCTTGATGGTTCTTAATCTATTTGGACATTTAGCAGCAATATGGCCAAATTCGTTGTAGTTGTAACATTTAGGACCCTTAAAGTTGTTATTCCCAAAGTTTTTCTTGTTCTTGCCAACAAAAGCAGTATCTTGACTTGCATCCAAATTAACGTCTTGAAGAAGTTTGGTTTTAATACTGTCTCCTGTAATAAGAATCCCAGAGCTTTGGATTCCCATTATCATTGGCTTGTATTCTTCGGAAAGACCAGCTAAAAACATTGATCCTATCCATTACACTTCAGAATTTCAGAAAGTAGTAGTGCATGTTTTAGTTGTTAGTAAAAACTAATACAAATATAGCCTAACACACGCACAAAATACAAAACAAAATTAGCATTTAACTATTACAGAACAAAAAATAAAATGAGAATGTTTACGATAGTGGAGCACTGGTTCTTAACAATGATTTTAATCCCACCTTATTTAAATTTAAATCTATCGATGAACAGTTTAAGTTATATAAAATGCTCATTCGACTTAAAGCTTCATTCTTGCCATAGTTAGTTTTATGGAAGTCAATATGTATAAAATCAAACGTGCGCAGGTGATGAGTTCCGCCCCGGTAATTCAAATGTACACAAGATAGCAAATAAGGTGCATCAATTTCACCATTAATGAGTTGATGAAAAAATACTACGTCATTATTAAAACACGCCTTTGATGGAGAGATTGCATTTGAAGAAGTAGAATACGATGTTCATAGGGAGGCAGATCATGGGGATCTTCCCAAGGAATGAAATTATGTTAAATTGATTCAATACGTTTTCTATGAATTTCGTAATAGGGAGTCCATACCTGCGAAGCATATTCAAGATTAGGACGAACATGGCAATTATACAAAGAAAGGGTAACATAGGGAACATTGAACTCCTTTGCCCAGCGTTTTATAAAACCAAGCATAGAACTTGCCTTATTAACAATAAAATTAATGTGATGTGTAAACTTCAAGTTGGAACAGAAATGTACACCTGAATCTTTAAATGTGGAGACACGACAGAGTTTTTGCTGTGATATACAGTAGTCAAATACGTTACTCATTAGTTTTTTAGTGAAAGTTATAGTCTGACATTTTAAAGGGTTGATATTTTTCCCACACCAAAATGTGAAACTATCAATGTCGGCTTGTAAAAGAATACGATCATGGTTGGACTTTATTATTTTGAAAATCTTCATATCGTCAGCAAAAATGAGAAGTTTACTTGAGCGTAGACATGACGATACATCGTTAATAGACAGGATGAACAGAAAAGGGCCAAGATGGCTTCCCTGGGGAGCACCAGATTGAGCAACAAAAGGTTCAGAATGACAATTTCTAAATTTTACCTCGTAGGATCTGTTTTCAAGGTATGACTTAATCCAAGCTAAGAAAAATGGTGGAAAACCAAGAGCCTTAAGTTTAAATAAAATAATTCCGTCGCTAAGTTGGTCAAAAGCTTTAGAAAAGTCAGTGTATACACAGTCAACTTCATAACCTTGTTCTAAAGCGTTTGAACATATGTTTGAGAATGTAAGGAGATTAGTAACGGTTGATCTTTTTTTCACAAAACCATGTTGCTGTTCGCAAATGATATTTGTACTAACATATGCTACGCTTTCACAAACAACTTGTTCAAATACTTTAGGAATGCAAGAAAGCTTTGCAATGGGCCTGTAGTTGCTTATATCCGACTTGTTACCTTTCTTGAAAATTGGTGTTAGAAATGACTTCTTCCATATACTGGGAAATTTGCCTGTTTTTAGAGAAAGTTTGAATAAAAACGTAAGGGGTTCAACTATAGCATTACTACACTTTTTAAGTACCATCGGGGGAATACCATCAGGACCGGCTGAGCAGTCATCATTCAACGCACGTTTAAAAGATCAAGGACCGTAGTCTATAGCACATGTATGTGACTACAGCTAGTTTGCGAAAAAATGTGAAGATTAAGAAAAAACCCTTCATCAACTTCTTGAGGGCTATTAACAAATGACTCACGGAAATTCGTTGCGAAAGCTCTACAGATATCAAAATTTTTACCTAACGAAAGGTTCTTGTAAGTGAAGTTAACTGGAAAGCCATCTGATTTTTTCTTTGAGTTTACAAAATTCCAAAATTTTTTAGGATTCTCTTTCAAAGAGGTGGCCATATTAGTAACATAACAAGCAAATACAAAATTAGAAAGAGATTGAAATTGGTTAAAGAGTTCAACATAAAAAGAGCAGTTGACTGGAGACAGAGTTTTGAGATACGTTTTCCATGCCTTATTTCTTTTGTTACGCAGTAAACGCAATTCTTTCGTGTACCAAGGATGGCTAAAGTTTGTATTTCTTGATTTCTTTATCGGTACATTTTTTTTCAAAGCAATAATTAAGGATCCTATAAAAAGTTGAAACTGCTTCGTAAGTATCAGCAATTCCAGAAATGGTTAAATCTTCTGACAACTGCTGGAAATTGGCTCTTCTGAAATCAAAATTATATAAGCAATCAAAAGAATTACTGTGATTAGTAAGGTGATTACTTAAGTCAAAAAAAATGTCCAAAGGGGGGTGATATTTGTCAATATTAGTAATTCCTGATCTAGACTCTAGAACAAGAGTACTAATAGCGTCAGAAGAAAAGACTAAATCGAGAATTCGATTTTTTGAGTTTTTAATACAGCTTGTTTGCTGTAAGTCAGTAAGAAGGACTTTATCGAGAAGAGATAGTTCCATTTGTGAAGAAGAAGGAGAGACTTCAAGGCAGGATTCGTCTTCGGATGGAATCCAGTCAATGTGTGGTAAATTAAAATCACCTAGAAGTATGATATTGGTATCAGAGCTGGACAAATTTATAAGATAGTCTAATGCCAAGGAGAGATCGTTATAAACAGACTCCAAACTTTTTGGAGGAATGTAAACGTTTAAAATGAAAAAGTCTTAGTCTGTACCATTACCTTTACACATACCAGTTCAATTGATAATACAAATGGAAAAGATACAGAAGAAGAGAAATATGTATTTTTTTACCGCTATGAGAACACCTCCACCTAAATCCTTTGCATTACCAACATGACGATCGTTTCTGTAAACTTCGAATTCTTGACTAAAAAGTTCTGTGTCGGAAAAGCTTGAATTAAGCCACGTTTCTGTCAAAACGAATACGTCGTGTGGAAATGATTGGGAATTAAGAAAAATGTCAGTAGTCTTGCTACGAAGTCCCCTTACGTTTTGGTAGAAGAGCGCAAGCCTGTTAAGTTTTTTGATTTGTTTTTCAAAGAAACACTCTGTTTTTGACTTTGAGTAAATTCTTTGACTAAAGTCTCTGC
Source organism: Eupeodes corollae (assembly GCF_945859685.1). Taxonomy (NCBI): domain Eukaryota; kingdom Metazoa; phylum Arthropoda; class Insecta; order Diptera; family Syrphidae; genus Eupeodes; species Eupeodes corollae. Next base: position 128,980,452 of record NC_079149.1, read on the forward strand.
GGGCCATATATTTGGGTTGCAAATAGAATCAAAGTAAGTGGGATTCGTTATTAATTTAAAAGAGGAAACAAAGCTTTTTGGTTTACTGATCTTAGTACACCTGATAGATGAGCTGGAAGGTATGCTCTTGGTAGATACTAAGTGGGAAGTTATATCTTCTGGCGTAGTAACTGGGTCCAGACGAGATATACAAATTATTTTTGGTATGGAGACAGCTTTGATAGGGATGACGTTGTTTATTACAGTTCCTGTAACGGTGTCACTATTGGAAGCTAAATCTGAGGCAACAATTTGAGGTATATTGGAAGTTCCGGGGGGATCTGTAGGTATTGGAGTGATGTTGACATTTGTTCTTTTTGATGGTGGGGTAGAATTTTTAGCAAGTTCAGAGTTTTCTCGGCTTCTTTTCTTAGACTTTTTCTTTTGTTTCTCAGGCACACTTTCTGCGTTATTAACACTAGAACCTGATTGCGCGAGAATATCATCCATTATTCATCTAGGTTAAGACCAACATACCTGAGCTTGTATGATGTATTTAAGATATCGTTAATGTACGCATCTACGGTAGAGAAATCTTCCAATTTTGTAGAACAAAACTTTTGGATGAGCCCAACTCTCGTCACAAGACCAGAATTTTTAAACATTTTCTGAAGAGAATCCCAAATCTCCTTAGCGCTTTTGCAATGTCTTATATGAGGATAAATGGATCTTTCAACAAGCAATATAAGCTCCGATTTTGCGTTTAAGATCTTCGTTGCATCCTTCTCCGTCCTACTACCATCAGAAACAGCCTTCCAAAGTCCTTTCATTTGGAAATAAGCTTCAACGGAAAATTTCCAGTCTTCGAAGTTTTCGCTTCCCCGAAGCTTTTCAATACTGAATTTCGTTTCAGACATCTTTTCTCAATGCAAATTTCCTTATTATATTGTATTTAAATCGTGATAAGGCCGATAACCTGATGTTTTAAGATTCTGAACAGTAATAATATTTATTTCCAATACATCAAAAATATAAAAATTAGTACAATTTGATAACAATTTTGTTTAAAGTTTCTTATTCAAGTATCATATTTAAATAAATTACATGCTTGGATGGACTTTTTCAAACAATTTCACACTCTTTGAACTTTAAAAAAAATTAAAAACCCTCTGATTAGACCTTAATATGTTAAAAATTAAAAGTACTCTGCTGTGAGTCACAAATTAGTTTTATCAGCCAACTAAAAGTACTTACTAAACATTGGATAAGTTTATTTTAACGGAAGTTATTATTACTTGCTTTTTTTACAAATTCTGTGATCATAAAAATAAAACTTTAATTTAATTTGATTTATCAATTTTTTTTTCTTCAATTTTAATTAAATTTTACAATCAATGTCGGAACACAATAATTAATAACTAAAATGAATTTATTAAGGTCATTTTTATAGGCTTAGGTTTATACTTCACACTTTGTGAGACATTTAATTGGATTTATTTAAATATAATAAAATCTATAAACTTTACAACAATTGAAAAAGCAGAAAAAGGTTTTGTTTAAAGTGAATAATAAGGTTTTTTTTACAATAATTATAGAGCTTAAGCCTGAAGAAATTATTATTTCTGTGGTTGATTTCTCAGTGTTTGTTGTTAAAACAATAAAACAGAGGTTAAAAAGATCAATATTCAAGAGTAAATAAAAGTTTAAACAAGAAGATTTTTTGCTGAATTAAAGTATGGAAAATAATGGAGAAGTTATGACTTGAACAAGAGACATACAAAGTTTTGTTAAAACTTACTTTTGTTATATTATTCTAAAATTGAACATAATTTGTTTTGGTTTTGTTTTGTTTTCGCGAAAGTATACAATTAATTGAAACACCTAAGTTAATAAAAACATTATTAAGCTATATTTTACTTTTATAAATAAAAAGATTTCTACTATGATCACCAGGGTTCCCAACTATTTTGAAATTTATTCTGCGTTGTTTGGCAAATGTTGGCGCCACATTATGTATTTTAAATAAAAATTAGTTCTAAAAAAATTAAACTTTAATTTTTTAATGGTTGTATTTTACGTTTTTAATTTTTTAGTGCAATAATTTTTGAGATTCTTTTTGTTTGCCAAAGCAGGACATTTGCAGAGGAAATGGATTATCGTTTCACTTTCTCTTTGGTCACTACAACTACGGCAAAAGGTGTTGTAAGAGATACACAACTTCTCTGCATGAACTTCTATAGGCCAATGTCCGGTACAAACCGCAACAATCCTGGCTATGTCTTGCCTTAGCCTGCATAGAAGATCGTTTGTATGGGTTTTATTATGTTATATTATTTATTATAGCACCAAGAGGATTGTTAAACATTTCCGCAAGTGAGCTATGAAGGGCCGATCCTTGCCTGGCTAGCTCGTTAGCCCGTTCATTTCCCACGATACCACTATGGCCCGGAACCCAGATCAGGGTGACAACGAGGTTAATATTAAGGCTCGCAAGTTCATCGCGACATTGCTGGACCAATTAAGATGAGGATGTGGTCGAGTTAATGGCTTTGACAGCTGCCTGACTGTCTGTGAAGATAGCCGCATTTCGGTTTTGTTTTGGGCTTTGTTTAGGTATCTTACATGCCTCCCTTATGCCAGCAGTTTAGCCTGAAAAACGCTAGCAAAGTCAGGAAGCCTAAAGGATTTAGCTACATTTAGGAAAAGATCCCAGAACCAACTCCGCACTCCATCTTTAAACCGTCAGTAAAGATGGTTGTGTCGACCATAAGGTTTTGACAATCAGCTGTTTGATTCATTCAGCCTAATAGCGCTGCAGGAAACAATGTATTTAATAAAAAGGTCGATTGGTAGAAGATCCAAAATAACGTTTAAGGCGTCCGTTGGGCAAGTACACATGGGCCCTTTGGTGCCCACGGAAGCTGCTAGCTTATCAATATTATAGGCTTTGCTAAGAGCAGGCCACCACACAATCGACCCATATGTTAAGATTGGACATACTACGGCTGTGTATGTCCATAAAATCATCTTCGACTGAAGTCCCCACTTTTTGCCGAAAGGCCTTCTTAACCCGTACTTCAATTTTTAGTTTCCAGTTTAGTTTAGGGTCGAGTATAACTCCCAAATATTTTGCACTGGAAGACAATGATAGGATTTGACCGTTGAGTCGAGGTAGCGTGAAGGGCGGTACTCTAGTTTTGGTAGTAAAGATCAACAGTTCAGTTTTACTTTGGTTAACTCCTAGTCCACAACTCGTGGCCAAGCTGCTAACTTTCTTCAAAGCTGACTCCGTGATTTCACTAATCACAGAGGTGTCCTTTCCTGATACCAATAGCACCAAATCATCCGCATAGGCTACCTCTCTCTCTAATTTAACGAGAATTGTATCCATGACCAGAAGCCATAGAAGAGGCGAAAGGACACCACCCTGGGGTGTTCCCCTACTCACGTGTTTTGTTGCGATTGTATTGCCTAGAGAGGCTCGAATCTTCCTACCACTGAGCATGGAAATAATGCATTCTCGAATGAAGTCTTCTATGGATTCGGTAAAGACGTTGTTAAAAGCATCTTCTATGTCTAGGAACAGGAAGGTGGCAAGAGTAAATTCTTTATAATGGATTGTTTGTTCTACAGTACGCACTACCTCATGGAGGGCAGTCACCGTAGATTTGCCCTTAAGATAAGCAGAGCTTTCGAGCAGTCGTCCAACTAGGATTTCTAGGATGGTAATCAAGAATGCGCTATCAGGTGTTAAGCACAAAAGATGCTAAGCTTATTGGTCTGAAATCCTTCGCGGATTCGTGACCTCGCCTACCCACTTTCGGGATAAAAACTACTTTGACCTGTCTCCCCGACATGGGCACATGTTTGAGAAGGAGACATCTTTTGAAAATTTGTTCCAGCCATGAAGCTGCCACATCATGCAACTTTTGAAGCATAATTGGCAGTATGCCATCCATGAATGGGGATTTATATGGAGAAAAAGTATTGATGGCCCACAAAATATTTTTTCTGGTTATAACGGAATTGACTTGCTTCACATGAGCTACGTTTAGCTCTGTTGTTTCAAGCGGTTCGGGGTTATCACTCTCGCAACCTGGAAAGTGCGTCTTCATCAGTAGCTCAAGAGATTCTGCTGGAGAGGCTGTCCAGGTTCCATCAGGTTTTTTAAGAAATGATGGATTACAATGTTCCTTCGATAAAACTTTGCTAAGCCTTGCGGAGTCCTTTATGTCTTCGATTGATTGACAGTATTATCTCCAGCCGTGTCTTTTGGTTGATAACAGGGCTTGCTTGTAAATTATAAGAGAGTCTTTATACGGTTGGTAAAACTTATGTTTGTGGCAGATATTGAAAATTGTCCTCGTCATTTTCCTAAGACTGGACAGTTCTTCATTCCACCATGTTTGAAGTTAAAACCGTACCCAACATTTGGCAACGCTTTATGGATCAACATACGAGTATTATCAATGATCTCGAGGGAACATCTTGTTCTCTCTACGATTTTATTGTTATATGGGACGAAATTTAGAAGAGACTCTTAAAAGATGCAACTGCCTACTTGAAAAACTACATAAGTTCAATCCTCCGGGTTAAAAACTTTCGGCCCGGGCTGATAAAAAACCAACCGGGCGTCCTATCACGGTGGGTACACCAGAAAACGTTGATCGAGTTATGAGTGCTTTACAGAAAAGTCCTCTCCGTTCGGCCGTAAAATATTCTCAACCGTTGAACATTTCTCGCCGATCTTTCAATAGGATGTTGAAAGCAATGCACTTTCATCCATACAAGATTCTTATCACACATGAACTCTTACCGACTGATTATGCGGCGACGTTACAGTTTACTAGGCAAATGATAGCAAAAGAAATTCCACGAGAGTTCCTAATGATTAGCTATGAGGCGCATTTTTATTTGAATGAAACCGTTGATAAACAGAACTGTCGATATTACGCTGTCGAAAATACGCAGAACATCGAACGTCGCGAATACTCTACATTCCGAACGCGTAACCGTCTGGTGCGGAGTTGCAGATTGGGGTATAGTTGGCCCCTACTTCTCTACCGAAACCGTCGAGATGCTACGGTCGTTTTTGGTACCACAGTTGGAGACATAAACTGAATTGTACTTTTTTCCAACAAGATGGTGCCACCTGCCATACCTCACGAGTTACGTTGGAATTCCTGCGCAAGCACTTCGGCGACGACCGTTTAATCTCTCGCAGCACCGAGTTTCAGTGGCCGACGCGTTCGCCAGATTTATCCGTCTGTGACTACATTTTGTGGGGTTATCTGAAGCAACGTGTCTACATCAATAAACCACGCACCTTGGACCAACTTAGTAGAAATATTGAGACCGAAATCGGGAATATATCGCTTGCAATTTTGCAAAAAGTTTTCAAAAATTTCGAAAAACGGCTCGAAAATTGTATTGAACGAAACGTTCATCATTTGAACGATGTGATTTTTAAAAAGTAAAGATTAAAAACCTTCAACTGTTTACTTTTATTTGCTTCAAACCCGACCTCGTAATGTTTTGATGAGGCTGAGCTAGGAGTCCTAAAAATGTGTCAGGTTTTTATGCCCAACCCTTTACTTGCCACTGATGCTTCGCCAGTAGTTAGAGTTTCGGCAATACTATCGCACTCAACGGACCGAGGTGAAAAACCTATCGCTTTCGCTTCGAGGAGTCTGTCAAAAGCCGAAACCAATTACAGTCAACATGGAACGAACATTAAGTTGGTAATATCATTTCAACTGGCGGTTATTTGTCAATAAGCCGTGGTTCCAACAAAACGGAGGCGACTCGGTGCAATATGTCGAACAGCTCGTCCTCAATTGATTTGTTGAAGGAAATTTTTGGAAACCGCTTTTAAGTTACGGACCCGAGAATTTGCCTCAAAAATTGGGATACGTAAAGTAGTCAGTCTACTACGCCGGAGGACAGCTTTAGCAGCGTTATTGGACTTCCACATTAGACTACGTCCGAGACACCCATCGCGGTGATCTGCCAGAAATAATGCTAAAATGCATGAACAAACCTTTACTAAATTTTAAAGTTGTAGAACTCCAAAAAAAAATCAAACTTTTTAACGTTTTTTTGTTTTCAATCAAATTTACGATGGTTTTTTAAATCGATAATCTTTATTTCAATTCCGTAAAATCTTCATTAGTTGTTAGATTTCTGATAGAATGAATTCATAGTATCCAAGGCTTGTTGGTGCTTCGCAACGAGTGTCTCTTTGCGTGGTCAAGAAGTCATTCAAACTCACGACCCTAAACCTAAAAAACCAGGTCCTTGATTTAAACTCTAAGGGCGAGACCCTGGATAACCGCTCCTTACAGTCTTCAGTTCCGAAAACGTCGTAGTAGCCTTATAAGGTGTTCCCTATAAGTAGTTCAACCTTACAGGAACTTTAGACGCCACCGTTGATTCCATCTTTGGAGTTCCTCCACTGCCGTCTGGATGAAAGGGGAAATGCCTTAATGGAAACACATCTCCCCCATTCTCGTGGACTACCCCCCACACCTTTCCAATGGGGTTCGAACACAATCTCTATAGTTGAGGTACTAGGCACCCGATGTTCACCGCGGGGAGGTAAGAATAGGAGTTAGAAGACAGAGGTGGGCTTTTGAGAATGAAGGCACATGTCAACTTTCGGTGAAAGTGACCTCGCCCATCTTGGAATGCACAACTAGAGGTAGTGACCTAGCTACATGGAGAAGTTTGTTAGGTGAGGCCTCAGTGCACACAGGACTGTAGAGTAGAACCACCTTTAGTAAGTAAGTTTTTAACAAACCCATCGTCTTAACAATACAAAATGTATTGAACAAAATTTGAAAATAATGTTGAAAATGGGTATTTTTGAAATGTGGGCAGATAGTTAAAAAAAAAAAGTATTTTATTTGTATTTGAGAACTAATCTTAGCTTCAAAAACACCGTTTTTGTTTGTCTCTTACATTTTTAAAGGGACATATTTTAGAAACCTGATGTGGTAGAAAAAATAAAAGCCAAAATTCTTAAATTCAACTTAATCCTTAAAAAGTCTAGACTGTTTTTGTGTGTGCATAATATTGTTAAGGCCCAAATGAACGTCATATTTAATCAACACAACAGACAATAAGCTTCACAATTGATATCTATTTATCTTTAAACAAAAATATCTACAACAAAGGTAAAACAACTTGCTATACAATAATTTCAATTAAAAGGTTTACGATACGATGCGTATCTGCGTGTATAAATATTTGTCAGTCCCCGCACTTGGCGTTGGTACACTCATCGATCATTGTATAGGGAGATGGTAGATTACACTTACACGATTCTTATCAACAAAATGTTGCGAATCAGATTGATTTTCAGATTGAAAAATAAAAATGATAAAAATTTTAACAACAAAAAGAAAAAACTATATACTAGATACCTACAACCTCATTACGCTATCTATTGACATGACATTATTATAAAAGCATGTTAAACGCCACCCGCAAGGCCAGTTAACTTGCTTAAAGCCTTAGAACGAGTTCGAGGTCTTGAAATATAATTTTTTTTTTGAATACGGTCGTTTCGGTCGGAGCGGTGGGGGTATAAGGTGTAAGAGTGCATTTTGGTATGCCAATTAAATACCAATTATATTGATGGTTCGTTTTTGATAGTTTATTCGGTTGTTTGTCTTTAATCAAAGTTAAAGCTTCAAAAAGAAATTTAATTAATCAAATTAATTAAAATTTATAATTAAATAAAGTGATAAGAATTGTATAAACAAAATGAAGACTTTGCTAATTTATGTTTTTATTGGAATATGTTTAATTATGAAAGGTGAGAGCAGAAATACATTTTAATGGAATACAAAAATGAAATAAAATCAATAAAAATAAACAAAAAAAATGAATTCAATAAAATTTACTAAAAATATAATTTAACAAATTTAATTAAAAATATAAAAGAGACTAAGACTGGTGTCCCTTAAAATTAACAAATGATATTTTTTATTAAAAACAAAACTTTAAGATGAAGAACTTGAAGATGAATAAATTCGAAACTTGAAGTTTAAACAGTTTTTTTTGTGATTTTGATTTTTTTTTAATATTTACAATAATGTCTTTTACATAATTAAATAATTTTGAAGTAAATACCTGCGTTTGTTTTGAAGATATACGAGTGAAAAATCAATTTTGACCAATTTTTAGTAATACGATTTTTTGGGTTTTTATTTTTTGTAAAAGAAACTAACAATTTTTCTAAAAATTAAACCAGACTGTTGGATTTTCATTTAAAATTACTGAATATTAATATTCAAACAATATTTTCTGGGAAATAAAATAAGTTTGAAGCGAATATTTTTAATTTTTGAAAAGCTTTGAGTCAAAAGTAAATTTTTACTAAGTTTTAGTATTGTTTTTTTTAGAGTTTTATTTTTTGTAAAAAACTGTCAATTCGATGCTTTTTAAAATTTTACTGGATGTTAAGAACAATATTTTTTTAAAGATAAAAGGAGTTTAAAACCAATATCTACAATTTTTGAAAAGATATTTTAATCGTTTACCAACTTTTATACATTTTTTTTTTAGGTTTTTATTTTTTGTAAAAAAAACTGTCAATTCGATTTTTCTCAACATATTTCAGAATGTTAAAGACAATACTTTTTATAAGATAACATAAGTTTGAAGCCTAAATTTCAAGTTTTTGAAAGGATATTTGAGTCGATATTCAATTTTTACCAAGTTTTAGTATATTTTTTTTAAGAGTTTTATTTTTTGTAAAAAAACTGACGATTCGATTTTTTTCAAAATTTGATCGAATGTTAAAAACAATATTTCTTATAAGATAAAATTAGTTTGAAGCCAATTTTTAAAATTTTTGAAGAGATATTTGAGTCGAAAATCAATTTTTACCAACTTTTATAAATTTTTTTTAGGTTTTTATTTTTTGTAAAAAAACTGTCAATTCGATTTTTCTCAAAATTTGTCCTAATGTTTAAAACAATATTCCTTATAAGAAACAATTAATTACAAGCTATTATCTCAATGTTTTTTTTAAGATATTTGAGTCGAAAATCATTTTTTACCAACTTTGTTAATTTTTTTTTCGGTTTTTATTTTTTTGTAAAAAAACTGCCAGCTCGATTTTTTTCAAACTTTAACTGAATATTGACAACAAGATTTTTTAGAAGATAAAAGTAAATTAAAGCCAATATCTCAAAATTTTAAAAAGATATTTGAGTCGAAAATCAATTTTTACCAACTTTTATACATTTTTTTTTAGGTTTTTTATTTTTTGTAAAAAAACTGTAAATTCGATTTTTCTCAACATTTTTTAAAATGTTGAAAACAATATTTGCTATAAGATAAAATAAGATTGAAGCCCAAATTTTAAGTTTTTGAAAAGATATTTGAATCGATATTCATTTTTTACGAACTTTAAGTAATGTTTTTTTTAGATTTTTATTTTTTATAAAAAAAACTGTCTATTAGATTTTTCTCAAAATTTAATCAGATGTCAAAAACATTATTCTTTGTTGCACATAATTCTTTTAAAGATGAAATCATATTTCAGTCGTAAAATTTTGGAGGTGACAAATTTTTTTTTCAGTTTTATTGATTTATAAAAAAAACCTTTATATTGATTTTTTTCAAAAAATATACCTGTTTGGTATCACGTTACAATATATTATATAAAATTTAATTCAAGTCTCTAGCGTTTTTGGTTCGAAAGATATTTAAGGTTAATCAAAATTGTCACCTTTTTTTCAAACTGCTATGGTAAAAAAACCACCCACGCAATTTTCTTGAGAGCCCTTTCTGCATCTTTCTGCTTATTTTCTGTATAACAAAATTTATTTGAAGTCGATATCTCTACTGGTTCTTGAGCTATGGACAACGAAAAAAAGTCGCGAACGTAAATACGCACGCACAGACATCTTTTTAAAAATATTTTATTTCGACTCTAGGGACCTTGAAACGTCGAGAAATTTCAAAATTTTCAATTTGACAAATAACTTCCTTTGGGAAGCTAAAAAAGAAGTGTAATAATTTATTTGAACTTCTCTAAGTAAAAAATGAGAGTGAATCCAAAGTAGATGCTGAATAGAAGCGTTATACTTGTCAGAAAATTATCCGTTTCGTTGAAGTGGTCTTTGGTCTGACGTTAACACAAACAAAGTGGATGGTTTTCCAACTCGTGAACACGAAACGTATAGCAGCCCATGTGAAAAACAATGATTTTCTAAATTTATCCCGCAAACAACAAGTGATTAGCCTTGCGACTTGTTAATTGTCATTGCGAACCGGAAATTGCAATCGTCAAACGGAAGATCAGTCGGAATTATTTGTATTCAAGGAATACATACATGTTAACGTGCGTGTTTTCCGTTAAAACTGGTTGCTGAATCAAATTCGGCATAAGTCTGTTCAGCGCAACTCGAGTACCGTTGCAAAGTCGCGGTGGATTTAAATTACACAATATCATAATACCTGAACCAACTTTGAGTTGCAAGTTATGTCGTGGTCCTGGTAACTCCAGAGAGTTCAGAAACTCCGTTGAATAACTTACAACATCATCGGGATTTGTTATGGAATCATCGTATTTGTATGTCACTAAATTGCCAGCGAATTTTGATTGAATGGTGAAATTCAGGGCGTGTACATAATTATTCTTTAACAAGGCATAATTATGATAATTATCACTCATGTTTGGGAAAACATTTTCAATAAGAGCTAATCAAAAGTCTACAAATCGGCAAAAGTCGTTGGTAAGAGTAATTAATCGGACCAACTGCCATTTTTCCATTTCCAACAGCTAACAATTGTTTGGAAAATTGTGCATCACTCTGTTCATTTTGAAGTTGAACTCTGATATTAATGGTTTGCGATAATGTTTGTACGTTATTCCACAAAACTGATGCCTTCAGGTAAGCATTCAATTAATCTGGAGACGTTCACCGGGAAATTACTGGCAACGTCTGCCTGAAATCGCCTGTCAACAATATCATCAAGCCGCCAAAGATGTTGTTACTTGGTCAAAGATCTTTCAGTGTGAAGTTAGGTGCTTCAAATGATTTCTTAAGTGCCATTGTGCACTCATCCCAAAAAATAAGCTTGCATCAGGAAATATTGCATGTTGGAGTATCAATCGTGTTTAAATTGGGTGGCAAGGGCAACTGGCGACTTAAGCGCAGAATGTGAAGTACGGCAGTTCCAAATGATGCTAACGCCAAAATGTTCACATCTTGATCGAATAGTGGCCAAAATCAATGAAATGACAAATGTTTTCCCTAGTTCTCCAGGTGCGTCTAGGAAGAATAGACCACCAATATTATTGTCCACCGCTTGCATTAATGTTTCGTATACTTGTTCTTGTTTTTGCTGTTCATTCAGCAACGGCACATTATTTCCAACAAATTCCTGCAATGTTTCAACATTGTATTGCAGCTCTCGATTTAATTCTTGGTTCAATGCACGTTGGTATTTGGTAAGAATGTGATGAAAAAACTTAATCCGCAAGTGTTAAATCCCAATGAGAATCGTTTTCTATCACACCCAATAGTTGACATGCTTCTCGATAATATGTTTTGGCAGTTGTGGTCATTCACAGTTCTTAAATGCGCAAATGACTTTGGTCCTCGTACATTTACCAACAGCGGTTGCAAATAAAAACATTCATCATTTCTAGGATGTGTCATCATTTCTAGACAGTATATTGTGTAGGATCTAGCGCATCAGTTGAAAACACCTATGGCTATTAGGAGCTGGTGTTCCTTGTTTGAAACGTTGGACTCTCTTTGTTGACCCTTGAAAAGACAAAAAAAATGATACAATTTTAATTCCACAAATCGCAACTTTAACAATAGCTTTCTATGAGAAGCTAAATGTTGTTCACCGCTTTTCTGTTAAAATTTTTCCTAAATTTTGTCTGCTATAAACCTTAGGGAGCCCGAGACCTTTCCTACGAATGCAAAACCGTGGAAATCGGTTCATGCGTTCTGGAGTTATAGCGTCAGGAAGGAAAACCCGACTTATTTTTATATTATTGATTATGAAATAATTTTAAAGCTGACAATCCTTTTAAAAATAATTAAAGAAAAAGTTTAATATTCATTTTTGTTTCTTTTGACTTTTTATTAACTTCCCATAGGAAGTTATTGTAATGGGTCCGATTTGTCAAATTGAAAATGTTGACATTTCTCGACGTTTCAAGGTCGAAATAAAAGATTTTTAGAAAGATGTCTGTGCGTGCGTGTGTACGTACGTTTGTACGTCCGTACGTCCGTACGTCCGTACGTTCTCGACGTTTCTTTCGTCATCCATAGCTCAAGAACCAGAAGAGATATCGACTTCACATAAATTTTGTTATACAGATAATAAAGCAGGAAGATGCAGAAAGGGCTCTCAAGAAAATTGCGTGGGTGGTTTTTTTACCATAGCAGTTTGAAAAAAAGGTGAAAATTTTGGTTAACCTTAAATATCTTACGAACCAAAAACGCTAGAGACTTGAATTAAATTTTATATAATATATTTTAACGTGATACCAAACAGGTATATTTTTTGAAAAAAATCAATATAACAGTTTTTTTTTTATAAATCAATATAACTGAAAAAAAAAGTGTCACCTTACGACTGAAATATTATTTCATCTCTAAAACAATTTTGTGCAACGAAGAATAATGTTTTTGACATCTGATAAAATTTTGAGAAAAATCTAATTGACAGTTTTTTTTACAAAAAATAAAAACCTAAAAAAAATGTATAAAAGTTGGTAAAAATTGATTTTCGACACAAATATCTTTTTAAAATTTTGAGATATTGGCTTTAATTTACTTTTATCTTTCAAAACATCTTGTTGTCAACATTCAGTTAGAGTTTGAAAAAAATTGATTTGACAGTTTTTGTACAAAAAATTAAAAACCGAAAAAAAATTTAACAAAAGTTCGTAAAAAATGATTTTCGACTCAAATATCTTTTGAAAACTTTGAGATAATAGGTTTTAACTAATTTTTTGTTATAAGAAATATTGTTTTCAACATTAGGACAAATTTTGAGAAAAATCGAATTGACAGTTTTTTTACAAAAAATAAAAACCTGAAAAAAATTTATAAAAGTTGGTAAAAATTGATTTTCGACTCAAATATCTCTTCAAAAACTAATTTTTTCTTATAAGAAATATTGTTTTCAACATTTGGTAAAATTTTGAAAAATTTCGAACTAACAGTTTTTTTCACAAAAAATAAAACTTTAAAAAAAAACAATACCTACTAAAACTTGGTAAAAATTTACTTTCGGCTCAAATAGCTTTTCAAAAATTATAAATATTGGCTTCAAAGTTATTTTATTTCAGAGAAAATATTGTTTTCAATATTCAGTAATTTTTATATAAAAATCCAACAGTCCGTTTTTTTTCATAAAAAATTAAATCTACAAAAAAAAATGCGCAAATTTGGTAAAAATGCATATAGACAAACTTTTAAGCAAGACAAATCGACAGACGGGATAGTGCGATGGGATGGGAAGTTATCAGTGTGGGTCGCATCCCAGCCTCTTTTTTAATATTTTGCTCGAACTTGCTCTTGTACCCTAAGAGTTTTAAAAAGGTTCCTATATATTAAGGCATACCAATATGATAAATTAATTTATGGTCAAAACCGTGTGCAATTTTATTTCAAAAAAAAAAAATATTAATTCATACAACAACATTTTTGAAAGTTATGAATTCTACATTCTACGTTTGAATACAAATATTGAACCGTTTTTAAGATAGCGAATTTTGATTTTTAGAAGAAATCAAGTCAAGAACAAAAGTTAGAGAGAATTTCATACAAATCTATCGAGTGGTTTTTGAGAAAATTCTGTTTTTGAACAACAAATTTCTAAAATAAAATTAGTGTGCTTGATATTTAAAAAAAATTAAAAAGCGCCTAATACCATTCTATCTAATACCTCAATTTTCAAGATTGAACTCAATTGGCACAATGGTTTAAGCTCAGAGGCAAGCATAGACAGATAGACAGTCAACTTATTTACCATCGTAATTTCATGTTTCGTTCATATCTCGAGTCTGAAATTTTCTTAGAATGCAAAACTAGCCTATAAATGTTTGTATAGTGTGAAAACATTTTTGGAGTTCTGAATCGATAAATTATTACTCTACAGCATTTTAAAAGCGTGGATTTTCTGCACGCTATTTATTTATTCATAACAAAAAGCTTTAACAATTATTTTAACTTTATTATTTTGGATTAGTTTTGGGTTATCCATGCAAATTAATTTTGTAGACTTGAAAAATCATTTTGAACTTCAATAGAAATATCTCATTTCAATTCTTAATTAAAATTTTAAGTTTGGAAGTCAAAAATATGGGAAAAATAGGACAAAACACGTTTCTGAAACATTTAAAAAGGATTTAAAAATTCAAATGTTAATATATAATGAAAATCTTTTTATAAATATTTGACTAAAAAGTATGGAATGTAGGGTTTAGCAACCCTAAATAAAGACTTTCTCATACATTTTGCTTTAAAGTAACTTTCTTACTATTTTTAGATCAGTTTTATCATTTTTAAAAAACAAAGGTTTTTTTTAATAGAAACGCTCAAAAAAAATATTTTAATTAAAATAAATATCAAAAAAATTGCATAAATGTTTACGTTTTTTTATGTTTGAATGACATTTTGAATCGCACGATCAAAAATTAACAAACCTCCTTATTACTTTTTACAGGTGCATCGGAAACATTAAATTGTTATATTTGTGATGATTGCAATATTCTTGATGATAGTCATCTTACATCCTGCCCACTTTTAGAAGCAACAAATTCACCAACAACCTTCAAACCAACTACACTTTCAATTGAAACTACCAAAACAACAGAATCCACTGCAGAACCTACTAAATCCGAAAGCAAAGAACCTCCACTAGAAATAATTTCCACAACTGTTACAGCAATTCCAACGCAAATAATCACAGATCCTCCTAAGACTGAAGAACCCATTACAGTTACACAAACAACACAAAAAACAGAAACAACCTCAGTGAAGACTGGAGAAACAAAACCAACAGAAACAATTATATATCGTCCAACAACAATCGAAGATAAACAACCATCACCAGAAAGTTCCCTAGAGACTGATAGACCCACAAATAATATTCCAGAATTTACTGAAACAATTCGTCCTTCCAGCACAAACGACTTAAATACCCCCTCACCAACAGATTCTTCAGAATTTAACAATCCCACAAATGGTTATCCGGAATCTTCAGAAGTAGAACCTGTTGAAGAAATTTCACCATCAACCATATTGGTTAATCCTGTTGTGACCACAGACACTCCTTCACGTCCAGTATCAATGACCATCCAAAGTCCGTCAACACAGGTTTCATTACAGACATTTAACCAAGAGACAGTGAATTCTATTGATCCCGATCCAGAGTCCATTTTCCAAACTTCTCAAAATACTGAGCCATATCAAATATTCAATCGATTGCCAAGAGGAAATCGGCTTTCAAGAGCTGCTTCTTCTTATCATTGTTACAGCATCAACATTCATGGTGAGATTTCAATATACATAGTTTTAAGTTGATAATAATTTAACCTGATATTTCATTCTTTAGATGGAGATACAAAAAAAGTGAAAAAAGGTTGTATTGCAGTTCCCGAGGACAAAGGTGCGTGTGAAGTTCTAAAAGACGAATTCGGTAAATCAGTTGATACTTGCAAAATTTGCACAGAAGACAAATGTAACAGCTCTTCGATTTTCCAATATTCGTTAATTACTTTAGTGATGGTTTTAGTTTTAAGTTTGTATTCATAAATAAAAATCGAAATATAAGACAAATTAATTATTTTGTATGAATTTATTGGATTTTTGAAAACTTGAAATGTTCAACAAACTTCTTCCAGTTTTTGTTGATATTCAATACTTTTTTTCTGAATCGAACTGCTTAACGATTTATTGACATAATTTATTAAAGTACCTTACAATTTTCGATTGCCAACTAATGCATTATGACAAGTAAAAGGTTTTCGAACGAAGATGGTTTACTAAACTAATAAAGCCTTCAAAATAAAGACCGATAATTCGGTCATTTCATTTTAAAAATATTGACATTGATAGAGATATAAATTGTCTTTGTTTATATTTTTAGTTAACGCTATTGGAAACCACATTTTCAAACTGTAATCATGGACAATATGTGTTCTAGTTTAGAAAGTCCTTGCGGGTTGTTTTATATTTTACTATAGCCAAAGTTAACAGCTATTATGAATCATACAAGAATACATAGGAATTGAGCTATGCACGCGAGATAGATAAATAGATAAATCCTTTATATGTTCGTAACATGTATTTCGAAAAGGACAATTTCTACATAAAAATGAAAATGTGTGGTAAAACCATAAAAACTAAATTAAGCAATTTGGATTTTTTTGTTTTTTAAATGTCACCTAGTACAATAGAAAGGTTCAATATTATAAAAGAACTAGTCGGCTAGTGTTCATACTATAGTCAAGTAGTTAATTCTCGAAAGTCCTTACATTAGGTTGTCTGTTCTTTAAAGAACATATCCGCAGCTAAGTTTTATTTTAAGAAATATAAGCATGATTTTACTAAAAGTATCGGTTTTAATTCTAACGTGCTTAGTGGGAAAAGGTGAGACTTTACAAAATGTTCGGAAGTATTAATAAAGTTTCGTTGAAATCAAAACTTTCAAAAAGTCGCTTAAGTTTAAGGCCCGACAAATCTTATTGTTTTAGATAATTGTGTTTCATAACTTGTGTGTTTGAAACTGCTCAGAAGTCGAAACCGAAATGGAAGCTCCATCGTGACCAATAATTTTTTTCCGATTTCACGTTTGACGGAGGAAATTCGAACTAGCACCAAAAATGTATCGCTAAATCTAGAGTTCGTGAAAAGTAGCATTTCTAATTGTTTTGACATCGGTGTCAATATTTCAGTAACGATTGAAACAGTGATAGTTTTTTTAAATTGTGGTTAGTGATAAGGCCTATGATTCGGGGTTGAACTTTTATCATCGATATAAAACTGAAATACTATCGCGGGACGTGGTTTTAAAGATTTTAAAAATCCATTTTCCTGTTTCTTTAAATTCTTCATGAAAATTAAATAAAATCACGATCATTTTTACGAGTTGCATATTCAAAAAATATAAAATACAAAAAAATGAAACTCAATTTCTCAAAAAGCCTGAGATTTTTTTTATTTAATTTATTAATAAAGAATTAAAACAAATTAATATATTTTAAGATTTCAGAACAATATTTGAAGTATTTGACTATCAAACATTACTTAGACAATATTTGAGCTTCTTCAGAATAAAAAAATATGTGTTTTTATATTTTGAGAGTTCGGGAGAGAATTGGCTTGTATCTTCCATACGACGACGCATCATTTATTTCCTGAAGTGAAAACTCAACCAGGATAAATGTGAATAAACATTAAAAAGCTGTGCCTTTTAGGGATGAAACTCTCATTCCTATCATTTTAAAATTTCAAAGTGGGATGGTTTTTTAAGAGTTAGTCTTTTTCTTTATATGCATAGGTATACTTTGTACGTTTTGTTTAGTTTGATTGCTAAAAACTACTTACAAGGATACATTTTCCTAAATCCTGAGAGCTTAGTAAATTTTCTTAGGAAACACAAATTCATTTTGTAAAAATTTCTTTATATTGGCATTCTAACAGACCTAAAACTGTATCTCTTGAAACACACAAGTCTCTACAAAAAAGTTTTATGAAAGAGTTGCTGGCATGCAAACTTATACATATGCGTAGGTTAGGTTAGGCTAGCTAAAATAAGTTTTGTTTAACTGCTGTCCTGTTAAAATTTGATGGAAGTCTTTCTTTTAAAAGGAAGATGTTTAACATTCATGTTGGATATACAGCTTTGGTCGAAATAATAGAAACAAAAAATGACAAGTTATCAATCATAAGTTTATTGGTTTTATAAACTTGGGAACGAACAAACAATTTTCAATCCAAAGAATAATAGTTTTTGTGTAAAAACTTTAAAGAAGGTAAATTCCGCCTCTCTTTTACGTCCAAAAGTCATCATGGTTTATGTTGCATATATATCCTTCCTGGACATTGGGGGCGCTTTCAACAACGTTGACATATCCGCTATCACTTCTGCTATGACGACCCTAAACGTCGAATACTCATTCTGTTAGTTGATAAATCTAATGCTAAAAAGCAGGATCATCAACTCTTAGATTTGGGATTTTTGTACGAAAAAGTCTGTCGTTAGGGGCACTCCGCAAGGTGGTGTTCTGTCCCCTCTCTTGTGGTTAACGAACTGCTAATATCCCTTGAGAGGGAAGGCCACAGGAAAACATCCTAATACACTGGGATACTTCCTCCAAAACGCACTCAATATGTTCACTTGATGGGCTTATCACTGCGGACTTAGTATTGATCCTCAACAGACCTCGTCCTTTTTACACGGAAATACAAGATCCCAGTAATTGTACCTCCTTCAATACAAGGTTTACCGCTATTTTTTACCAATGAAGTCAAATATCTTGGTCTGATATTGGACAAAAATTAAGTTGAAAACCTAATATTCAGGAAAGAGTTAAAAAAGCTACAATAGCTCTTTTCTTTTGCAAGAAAGCCATAGGAAGCAAATGGGATTTTAACCTCATAACCTACTGGCTATACACATCGGTCGTCCCAATACTTATGTACGGTGTTATGTCTAACGCACTGCATGTCTCTACATAAGCGGGGCATTGAGAACCACACCCTCAGCAGCGTTAGGCACTCTCTTCCATCTGATACCCCTCGACATCTTCAGCAAACAAGTGGCAGCGAGTACAGCTATAAGACTCAACGCCTAATCTCAATAGCGCAACAATGCGCTCCATCATTTTGAACCTCTTTGGTTCTATACCAAAGTACATAGACTACATATTCCAAAACCTCAATTTGGAAAAAAACTTCCAGGTACCCATTCCTTCCAGAGATGAATGGGAAGACAAAAAACTCCTAGATAACAAAAGTACTCATTTGTATACAGACGGATCCAAGACAAATGAGTGAGTTGGTAGTGGTGTGTATTCAGAAAAGCTTAATCTAAGCATCTCATTCCGCCTCCCTAATCATTGTAGCGTCTTCCAAGCGGAAATTTTAGCGATCAAAGAGGTTCTCTCCTGGCTAAGAGAAAACGTGATATGAACTCCTTATATCTGCATCTTCTCTGACAGTTAGGCTGCTATTAAATCTCTTGATGGTCTCTCAACCAAATCTCAAACGGACCTGGATTGTCGATAGTCTCTTATGGAGATGGTGCAGCAATTTAACATTCACTGAAACTGAAGTCAAACAACGCTGCTGGGGCTGACGGCATCGTTGCCGAACTATTCAAAGCAGCAGGCGATGACTTGGTAGGGAGCATGCACCAACTCATCTGCAAAATATGGTCGGAAGAAACCATGCCCGATGAGTGGAATCTCAGCATGGTGTGCCTGATACATAAGAAATGAGACCCCCTAAATTGTGCCAACTACAGAGGCTTTAGTCTCCTTAACATTGCGTATAAGATCCTCTCTGCCGTATTATGTGAACGTCTTAAGCCGTTCGTCAACAACCTGATAGGTCCTTATCAGTGTGGCTTCAGACCAGGAAAGTCCACTATCGACCAAATATTCACACTGCGGCAGATCTTGGAAAAAACCCAGGAGCTTCAAATCGATATCCACCATCTCTTCATCGATTTTAAAGCCGCGTATGACAGCATCTATAGGGAAGGGCTCTACTGAGCAATGTCTAGTCTTGGCATCACTGTCAAACTTATCCGTTTGTGCAGATTGATCTCACCGATGCATTTGATGGAAAAAAAGGTTTTAGACAAGGTGATGCACTGTCATGCAACTTCTTCAACATCGTTCTCGAAAGAATTGTGGAAAACTCAACGTTCAACACTAGAGTTACAATCTTCCAAAGGTCCATCCAATAACTCGGATACGCAGATGATATTGACATAATTGGAAGATCAAAGCGTGATGTCAATGAAGCGTTTTTGACCATTGCGATGGAAGCGAAGAAGATAGGTTTAGTAGTCAATGTATATGCTGTCATCAAAAAAGGACATTGAACAACGACGTCTTGGACAAAACGTCACCATGGATAACTATAACTTAGAGGTAATTAAGGACTTTGCCTACCTAGGCACCGCTATAAACACAGACAATGACACCAGCGCTGAAATCAAACGAAGAATAACTCTTGCAAATCGCTGCTTCTTTAGACTTAAAAGTCAATTGAAAGGTAAAGTCCTCTCTCGAGCATCTAAAATCACCATCAATAAGACACTCATCATCCCGGTTGTCGTTTATGGCGCTGAGGTCTGGACTCTGTCAAAAAAAGATGAGAGCGTCTTAGGATGCTCCGAGAGAAAAATTCTTCGGGTGGTTTTTGGTCCCGTACGCATAGATGGAGAATGGAGGAGAACATATAACGACGAACTGTAGGGGCTGTACAGCGACACCGAGGAACGGCGCAGTAGAGGAAGACCGCAACTCAGGTGGCGCACCCAGGTGGGAGAGGACCTGAACCAACTTGGCGTGTGAAACTGAAGACAGCTAGGTAGGGACCGAGCTTGATGGAGAAGCATGTTGGTTGAGGCCCAGGTCCGCCACGGACTGTAGCGCCACCTTCAGTAAGTATTACAACCCCTAACCCACTCCATTGAATAATTTTCAGCCGTAAAACTTGAACATCCAAGAATCTTCATCAGTTTACTCTTGAGCTCAATTTCGATCGTACTATAGAGATTCTCTCTTAACCGCTCATCAAGAATGTGAAATTGTTTACCCAACTTTCTTGGCTTCCATTTTGATGTTCAAAGCTTTTAGAACTTTTAAATCCTAACGCTCGCACTATCCTTAAACTTTAAACACTTTGAGGACAGTAATAACCACTTAAGTTTATCTCAATCGTAAAAAAATAAAAGATGTTCCTATTATTTTGCCAATAACTGTTCATTCATGTGTGGAAGAAACTATAGACACCTCACAATATTTTGTGTTTTGAATGGTGTACTCGTTTTTTGGAGTTGAAATTGATGTTCGGTTCCGTAGATAGATACAAATGGTTCCTTCTTTTTGTGTTGAAACATATACGAGTACATACATATGGTGTTCATATTTTTGAAGATTTCATTTAGGTATTTTGTTTCTGAGACCTTAGTACATTTTATTATGGAAAAAATATTCTCTAATTTTTCAACCTAAATGCATTTTGTATTTGTTCACTTCAAGATACCTAACACCCCTATATACATAAGTTTAAAGTCTCTTCAAAGTACCTATACAAATTAATTTTATTACTTTATAAGAATTTTGTTTTTGGAATAAAGTGTTTCTATATATTATGAACTTACCTTACTGTGATTTCATATATTCCAATTTTATATTTCACACATTCTCGATATCTGCATTTATTCTGAAACCTTAATATATTTTCAAATCAGAAAAATGATGCCTTTTTTCAAAAACTGAAAGTACAGTACAAGGGGAGGTTGAAACTAACGTTCAAAAATAAAAACCATCCCTAATATCTAAATGGGAGCCTTTGGTGCATTTTCCAAAACCTTGGTTTTCAATAATTTTTCAAAACTTTGTAAAAAAAAATCAAATGGGGTGGCGCAACAGTCCGTTGTGAACCAGGGCCTAGTGACTTACAACTCTCAACCATTCCTGTGTGCGAGTACTGTTGTCAGGAATAGAAGGGACCTACAATTTTAGGCCGAATCCGAACGGCTAGTTTTGAGAAAGCACTTTTTCATGACAAGAATTACTCTTGAAGGAATTGTCAATTCCTCGCAAGAGGCAGTACCCGCGAAAATTATTTTTTTTTTGTAATTAAGGTGGCATAGGCAGGGATTGAACCCAAGACCCCTTGCATGACAGTCCAACGCACTAACCATCATGCCACGAGTACTACAAAAAAACTTTGTAAAAGGTTGAAAATATATTTCTCTAAAAATTATATAATTTTATCTAGCCACAAAATCTACTCAGATCCTTATTTCTGTTTTCATTGTCGAGATATTGGTAGTCAAAGTCTTTCTTAATTACTTAAGGTGGCGCTACAATCCGGGCAGGACCTATTCCTCAATCAACATGAGTTTTTAGCTATCTGTCTCTAATTTCGAACGCCAAGTTTATCAGCCAACTGCCAACTCTGCATTTCTTTTCTTCCTTTTTGAATTGTGTGATACAGAATTCTTGAAAATCGAAATTCGATTCTCAGATTTCTGACAGCAAAAGTGTATAATATACATACATTTATGAGAATACGGAAAGTTCTGAGATCTTAGAAATATAAACTGGACATATATGTATGTTTCATTTCCAATAGCCCGTTGACAATTGACATAACATATTTAAGTGACAGCAGCCCAATTAATAATAATTTGACAAGTAAAAACTACTACTTCTACAAAATGAAGTCCCAAAAAAATACTTTAAAAACTCCAATGGCTCTAAAATATTTCTTAGATGAATTTAAAACGAAAACAAACATTTATTTTAATTATAAATTCATTATAAAATGCAAATTTTCCATTATCTCTTTTGTAGCCTCCACTGAGATTCTTCATTGCTACGAATGTGAAGATTGCCGAACAATTAACGATACACATCTTAGGGCATGTCCAGAAGTTATTAGCACAACGGCTTCTGACAATTTATTACCAGACACAACAACAGCATCACCATTACCATCAACAACATCCAAATTATCAACAATTCTTTTAACAACAACAAAGCCGGAAACGGAACTAGCAGACACAACAATACCTATCGTTGAACTAGATGAGTCAACTTTGCCCCCACCTGATTCCATTGCCCCTGAGGAAGAAGACACAAACAGTGCTGCAGTTCCTCCGGACGAAATCAATGAAGAAGATACTGAAAAAGTTAAACGAAGCATTCGTCAAGTCAGCTATAAAACTCTAATGATTCGTCGTTCTGCAATAGAAACCCAAGTTTATCATCATTGTTACAGCATTATGGGATTTGGTAAGGATAATAAGGATTTGCATTGTTTTTGTTACTGGTTTATAACTTTTTTTATTTTCATTAAGGCCCTGACATGAAAAGAAACAAAAAAGGATGTGTCGAAGTGATAGGTACCAAAAAAGGATGTGAAATCCTCGGAGAGCAGTATAATTTTCCAATTGCAAATTGTAAGGTTTGTGGAGAGAGTAAATGTAATAATAGTTCTGTTCTTGGGATTTATTTAATTTTATATCCAATCTTTGTTACACTGATTGTTTATTTTATTTAAGTTTTTTATCAGTATAAATAATAGATGTTATGAATTTTGTTAAAATTATTTCTAAGTGTAAGCGTTTTTAAATATATTTGTAACAATGTGTTCCACATACAAATCAAAAGGCTGTTTTTCTTTAAAACTCTTACTTGAAAATTACATTTTATTTAAAAGAATAAACGTTTGCGATGCTTGACAGTTCTTTAAGTACATTTTATATATTTTAAGTATTCAAACAGTCCTCACAACCATTAACTAAACTAGCAACAGTTCAAACAAAACAGTTTGAATCTGTCAAATCTTTCTCATTGACAGCTGAGAGGATTGCCAAATTAGAACGAACAATTCGGATTACTTTTTTAATGACATATTTACAAAAACATATGTACAAAAACAAAAACGAAGCTTATTGTATAACATTAATTAAAATATAAACAATTTACAAATAAATCAAATGCTGAGCTACACTACGCTTTATGCAAAAACAATGTCAACATAAACTTAATTGTAAACCTTTCAAAAATGCAATCGTTATCAATACCCACGATATTTGGATGGTACTGCTTTTGTTGCACTTATCATAAGTGCAAATATTACATTTTACCAATGTTTTTCCATTAGAACCTTTAAGCATGTCACAAGCATTCAAAGCCGCAGGCACTTTAACACATCCACGTTTAACAAACTTCTTACCACATTCATCTAACAAACGACATAAAAGTATAAAATAATTTATTAATGTAATAAACCTGGCATAAGATTCATAATCTTTACCTAAGTAAACAGTTTTATAACAATGGTAACTTGTACGATTGAAAGCAGATCTACCCCTTTGTGTTCGATAATTCCGTAAGAGTTTAATCCAGGAACGCTTTGTTCGCTTTGGGATTTCTTCCTTGGAATTAACATCTTCATCGAAATTTGTTGAAAGAAGTTTCCGAGATTGGTGAACTATTTCTCGTGATCGATTATTTTCGGCTTCTGAGAGGAATAATTAAATAAGAATATAATTTATTTCTAAAAGACTAACTTACCTTCTTCTACTTGTCTTCCATTTGAAGTATTTAATTTTGAAAAAGAACTTTCAGAGTTGGTAGAAAATGAGGAATCGGTGGAGGATGAAATTTCTTCAGTTGTTGAGCCTATTTCTGGTGATATTGTATCGGGGTTGGTAAAAGATGAGAAATCGGCAGATGATGAAATTCCTTCAGTTGTTGAGCTTGATTCTGTTGGTGTTGTTTCGGTGTTAGCAGAAGAAGAAGAATCAGTAGAAGAAGTTGAGCTCATTTCTGGGGCTGTTGTATCGAGGTTGGTAGAAGATGGGAAATCGGTGGAGAATGAAATTTCTTCAGTTGTTGAGCTTGAGTCTGTTGGTGTTGTATCGGGGTTAGTAGAAGATGAGGAATCGGTAGACGATGTAATTTCTTCAGTCGTTGTGCTTGGCTCCGTTGGTGTTGTATCGGGATTAGTAGAAGATAAGGAATCGGTAGAGGATGAAATTTCTTCAGTTGTTGACCTTGACTCCGTTGGTGTTGTATCGGGGTAAGTAGAAGATGAGGAATCGGTAAACGATGAAATTTCTTCAGTTGATGAGCTTGACTCCTTTGGTGTTGTATCGGTGTAAGAAGGAGATGAGGAATCGGTAGAGGATGAAATTTCCACAGTTGTTAAGTTTGACTCCGTTGGTGTTGTACTATGTTTGGTAGAAGATGAGGAATCGGTAGACGATAAAATTTCATCAGTTGTTGAGCTTGACTCCGTTGGTGTTGTAACTGGGTAAGTAGAAGATGAGGAATCGGTAGAGGATGAAATTTCTTCAGTTATTGAGCTTGACTCCAATGGTGTTGTATCGGGGTTAGTAGAAGATGAGGAATCGGTAGAAGATGAAATTCCTTCAGTTGTTGAGCTTGATTCCGTTGGCGTTGTATGGGGGTTAGTAGAAAATGAGGAAACGGTAGAGTATGAAATTTCTTCAGTCGTTAAGCTTGACACCGTTGGTGTCGTACTATGTTTGGTAGAAGATGAGGAATCGGTAGACGATAAAATTTCATCAGTTGTTGAGCTTGATTCCGTTGGTGTTGTATCGGGGATAGCAGAAGATGAGGAATCGGTAGAGTATGAAAGTTCTTCAGTTGTTGAGCTTGATTCCGTTTTTGTTGTATCGGGGTTGGTAGAAGATGAGGAATCGGTAAACAATGAAATTTCTTCAGTTGTTGAGCTTGACTCCTTTGGTGTTGTATCTGGGTTAGTAGAAGATGAGGAATCGGTAGAAGATGAATTTTCTTCAGTTGTTGAGCTTGATTCTGTTGGTGTTGTATAGGGGTTTGTAGAAGATGAGGAATCGGTAGACAATGAAATTTCTTCAGTTGTTGAGTTTGACTCCGTTGGTATTGTAACTGGGTTAGTAGAAGATGAGGAATCGGTAGACAATGAAATTTCTTTAGTTGTTGAGCTTGACTCCGTTTTTGTTGCATCGGCGTTAGTAGAAGACGAGGAATCGGTAGATGATGAAATGTCTTCAGTTGTTGAGCTTGACTCCATTGGTTTTGTACCGGGGTTAGTAAAAGGTGAGGAATCGGTAGACGATGAAATTTCTTTAGTTGATGAGCTTGATTCCTTTGGTGTTGTATCGGGGTAAGTAGAAGATGAGGAATCGTTAGACAATGAAATTTCTTCGGTTTTTGAGCTTGACTCCGTTAATGTTGTACCGGGGTTAGTAGAAGATGAAGAATCGGTAGATGATGAAATGTCTTCAGTTGTTGAACTGGATTCCGTTGGTGTTGTATCGGGGTTTGTAGAAGATGAGAAATCGGTAGACAATGAAATTTCTTCAGTTGAAGAGCTTGATTCCTTTGGTGTTGTATCTGGGTAAGTAGAAGATGAGGAATCGGTAGAAGTTGAAATTTCTTCAATTGTTGAGCTTGATTCCGTTGGTGTTGTATCGGGGTTGGTAGAAGATGAGGAATCGGTAGACGATAAAATTTCTTCAGTTGTTGAGCTTGATTCCGTTGGTGTTGTATCGGGGATGGCAGAAGATGAGGAATCGGTAGACAATGAAATTTTCTCAGTAGAAGATGAGGAATCGGTAGACAATGAAATTTCTTCAGTTGTTGAGCTTGACTCCGTTGGTATTGTAACAGGGTTAGTAGAAGATGAGGAATCGGTAGATGATGAAATGTCTTCAGTTGTTGAGCTTGAGTCTGTTGGTGTTGTATCGGGGTTCGTTGAAGATGAGAATTCGGTAGACGATGAAATTTCTTCAGTACTTGAGCTTGATTCCGTTGGTGTTGTTTCGGTGTTAGCAGAAGATGATGAAATGCCTTCAGTTGTTGAGCTTGACTCCGTTGGTGTTGTATCGGGGTTGGTAGAAGATGAGTAATCGGTAGACAATGAAATTTCTTCAGTTGTTGAGCTTGACTCCGTTAGTGTTGTCCCGTGGTTAGTAGAAGATGAGGAATCGGTAGATGATGAAATGTCTTCAGTTGTTGAACTTGATTCCGTTGCTGTTGTATCGGGGTTGGTAGAATATGAAGAATCGGTAGACAATGAAATTTCTTCAGTTGTTGAGCTTGACTTCGTTGGTGTTGTATCTGGGTTTGTAGAAGATGAGGAATCGGTAGAGGATGAAATTTCTTCAGTTGTTGAGCTTGATTCGGGGGGATTAACGGGGATAGCAGAAGATGAGGAATCGGTAGAGTATGAAAGTTCTTCAGTTGTTGAACTTGACTCCGTTGGTGTTGTATCTGGGTTTGTAGAAGATGAGGAATCGGTAGAGGATGAAATTTCTTCAGTTGTTGACCTTGATTCCGTTGGTGTTGTATCGGGGATAACAGAAGATGAGGAATCGGTAGAGTATGAAAGTTCTTCAGTTGTTGAGCTTGGTTCCGTTTTTGTTGTATCGGGGTTGGTAGAAGATGAGGAATCGGTAGACAATGAAATTTCTTCAGTTGTTGAGCTTGACTCCGTTTTTGTTGCATTGGCGTTAGTAGAAGACGAGGAATCGGTAGATGATGAAATGTCTTCAGTTGTTGAGCTTGAATCTGTTGGTGTTGTATCGGGGTTTGTAGAAGATGAGAAATCGGTAGACAATGAAATTTCTTCAGTTGATGAGCTTGATTCCCTTGGTGTTGTATCGGGGTAAGTAGAAGATGAGGAATCGGTAGAGGATGAAATTTCTTCAGTTGTTGAGCTTGATTCCGTTGGTGTTGTATCAGGGTTGGTAGAAGATGAGAAATCGGTTGAAAATGAAATTTCTTCAGTTGTTGAGCTTGACTCCGTTAGTGTTGTAAATGAGTTGGTAGAAGATGAAGAATCGGTAGATGATGAAGTGTCTTCAGTTGTTGAGCTTGAGTCTGTTGTTGTTGTATCGCGGTTGGTAGAAGATGAGAAATCGGTAGACGATGAAATTTCTTCAGTACTTGAGCTTGATTCCGTTGGTGTTGTTTCGATGTTAGCAGAAGATGATGAAATGCCTTCAGTAGTTGAGCTTGACTCCGTTGGTGTTGTACCGGGGTAAGTAGAAGATAAGGAATCGGTAGACGATGAAATTTCTTTAGTTGATGAGCTGGATTCCTTTGGTGTTGTATCGGGGTAAGTAGAAGATGAGGAATGGGTAGATGATGAAATGCCTTCAGTTGTTGAGCTTGACTCCGTTAGTGTTGCACCGGGGTTAGTAGAAGGTAAGGAATCGGTAGATGTTAAAATGTTTTCAGTTGTTGAACTTGATTCCGTTGGTGTTATATCGGGGTTTGTAGAAGATGAGAAATCGGTAGACAATGAAATTTCTTCAGTTGATGAGCTTGATTCCTTTGGTGTTGTATCGGGGTAAGTAGAAGATGAGGAATCGGTAGAGGATGAACTTTCTTCAGTTGTTGAGCTTGATTCCGTTGGTGTTGTATCGGGGTATTTAGAAGATGAGGAATCGGTAGACAATGAAATTTCTTCAGTTGTTGAGCTTGACTCCGTTGGTGTTGTAAATGGGTTAGTAGAAGATGAGAAATCGGTAGAGGATGAAATTTCTTCAGTTGTTGAGCTTGAGTCTGTTGGTGTTGTATCGGGATTTGAAGAAGATGAGAAATCGGTAGACGATGAAATTTCTTCAGTACTTGAGCTGGATTCCGTTGGTGTTGTTTCGGTGTTAGCAGAAGATGATGAAATGCCTTCAGTAGTTGAGCTTGACTCCGTTGGTTTTGTATCTGGGTTTGTAGAAAATGAGGAATCGGTAGAGGATAAAATTTCTTCAGTTGTAGAGCTTGATTCCGTTGGTGTTGTATCGGGGATGGGAGAAGATGAGGAATCGGTAGAAGATGAAA
This sequence comes from Eupeodes corollae, assembly GCF_945859685.1. Classification (NCBI taxonomy): domain Eukaryota; kingdom Metazoa; phylum Arthropoda; class Insecta; order Diptera; family Syrphidae; genus Eupeodes; species Eupeodes corollae. The sequence continues at coordinate 129,009,028 of NC_079149.1, forward strand.
TGACTTCAGTTGTTGAGCTTGATTCCGTTGGTGTTGTATCAGGGTTGGTAGAAGATGAGGAATCGGTAGAGGATGAAATGTCTTCAGTTGTTGAGCTTGATTTCGTTGGTGTTGCATCGGGGTTAGTAGAAGACGAGAAATGGGTGGACGATGAAATGTCTTCAGTTGTTGAGCTTGAGTCTGTTGGTGTTGTATCGGGGTTTGTAGAAAGTGAGAAATCGGTAGACAATGAAATTTCTTCAGTTGATAAGCTTGACTCCTTTGGTGTTCTATCGGGGTAAGTAGAAGACCAGGAAGTGGTAGAGGATGAAATTTCTTCAGTTGTTGAGCTTGATTCCATTGGTGTTGTATCGGGGTTGGTAGAAGATGAGGAATCGGTAGAGGATGAAATGTCTTCAGTTGTTGAGCTTGATTCTGTTGGTGTTGCATCGGGGTTGGTAGAAGATGAGAAATCGACAGACGATGAAATTTCTTCAGTTGTTGAGCTTGAGTCTGTTAGTTTTGTACCGGGGTTGGTAGAAGATGAGGAATCGGTAGACAATGAAATTTCTTCAGTAGAAGATGAGGAATCGGTAGAATATGAAATTTCTTCAGTTGTTGAGCTTGACTCCGTTAGTTTTGTACCGGGGTTGGTAGAAGATGAGGAATCGGTAGACAATGAAATTTCTTCAGTAGAAGATGAGGAATCGGTAGAATATGAAATTTCTTCAGTTGTTGACCTTGATTCCGTTGGCGTTGTATCGGGATTAGTAGAAGATGAGGAATCCGTAGAGTATGAAATTTCTTCAGTTGTTGAGCTTGACTCCGTTGGTGTTGTAACGGGGTTAGTAGAAGATGAGGAATCGGTAGACGATGAAATTTCTTCAGTTGATGAGCTTGATTCCGTTGGTGTTGTATCGGGGTAGGTAGAAGATGAGGAATCGGAAGACAATAAAATTTCTTCAGTTGTTGAGCTTGACTCCGTTGGTGTTGTATCGGGGATGGCAGAAGATGAGGAATCGGTAGAGTATGAAATTTCTTCAGTCGTTAAGCTTAACACCGTTGGTGTTGTACTGGGTTTGGTAGAAGATGAGGAATCGGTAGACGATAAAATTTCTTCAGTTGTTAAGCTTGATTCCGTTGGTGTTGTATCGGGGATGGCAGAAGATGAGGAATCGGTAGACAATGAAATTTCTTCAGTAGAAGATGAGGAATCGGTAGAGGATGACATTTCTTCAGTATTAGAGCTAAACTCCGTTGGTGTTGTATAAGGATTAGTAGTAGATAAGGAATCGGTAGAGAAAGAAATTTTTTCAGTTGTTGAGCTTAACTCCGTTGGTGTTGTAACGGGGTTATTAGAAGATGAGGAATCGGTAGAGTATGAAATTTCTTCAGTTGTTGAGCTTGACACCGTTGGTGTTGTACAGGGTTTGGTAGAAGATGAGGAATCGGTAGACAATGAAATTTTTTCAGTTGTTGAGCTTGACTCCGTTAGTGTTGTACCGGGGTTAGTAGAAGATGAGGAATCGGTAGAGTATGAAATTTCTTCAGTCGTTAATCTTGACACAGTTGGTGTTGTATCGGGGATGGCAGAAGATGAGGAATCGGTGGAGGATGAAATTTTTTCAGTTGTTGAGCCTAACTCCGCTGGTGTTGTATCGGGGCTGGTAGAAGATGAGGAATCGGTAGAAGATAAAATTTCTTCAGTTGTTGAGCTTGATTCCGTTGGTGTTGTATCGGGGATAGCAGAAGATGAGGAATCGATAGAAGATGAAATTTCTTCAGTTGTTGTGCTCAGTTCTGGGGCTGTTGTATCGGTGTTAGTAGAAGATGAGGAATCGGTAGAGGATGAAATGTCTTCAGTTGTTGAGCTTGACTCCGTTGGTGTTGCATCGGGGTTAGTAGAAGACGAGAAATCGGTAGATGATGAAATGTCTTCAGTTGATGAGCTTGAGTCTGTTGGTGTTGTATCGGGGGTAGTAGAAGATGGGGAATCGGTAGATGATGAAATTTCTTCAGTTGTTGAGCTTGATTCCGTTGGTGTTGTATCGGGGATGGCAGAAGATGAGGAATCGGTGGAGGATGAAATTTCTTCAGTTGTTGAGCTTAGCTCCGCTGGTGTTGTATCGGGGATGGCAGAAGATGAGGAATCGGTAGAGTATGAAAGTTCTTCAGTTGTTGAGCTTGATTCCGTTTTTGTTGAATCGGGGTTGGTAAAAGATGAGGAATCGGTAGAGATTGAAATTTCTTCAGTTGTTGAGCTTGACTCCGTTGGTGTTGTATCGGGGTTGGTAGAAGATGAGGAATCGGCAGACAATGAAATTTCTTCAGTTGTTGAGCTTGACTCCGTTAGTGTTGTACCGGGGTAAGTAGAAGATGAGGAGTCGGTAGATGATGAAATGTCTTCAGTTGTTGAACTTGATTCCGTTGGTGTTGTAACGGGGATAGCAGAAGATGAGGAATCGGTAGAGTATGAAAGTTCTTCAGTTGTTGAACTTGACTCCGTTGGTGTTGTATCTGGGTTTGTAGAAGATGAGGAATCGGTAGAGGATGAAATTTCTTCAGTTGTTGACCTTGATTCCGTTGGTGTGGTATCGGGGATAACAGAAGATGAGGAATCGGTAGAGTATGAAAGTTCTTCAGTTGTTGAGCTTGGTTCCGTTTTTGTTGTATCGGGGTTGGTAGAAGATGAGGAATCGGTAGACAATGAAATTTCTTCAGTTGTTGAGCTTGACTCCGTTTTTGTTGCATCGGCGTTAGTAGAAGACGAGGAATCGGTAGATGATGAAATGTCTTCAGTTGTTGAACTTGAATCTGTTGGTGTTGTATCGGGGTTTGTAGAAGATGAGAAATCGGTAGACAATGAAATTTCTTCAGTTGATGAGCTTGATTCCCTTGGTGTTGTATCGGGGTAAGTAGAAGATGAGGAAACGGTAGAGGATGAAATTTCTTCAGTTGTTGAGCTTGATTCCGTTGGTGTTGTATCAGGGTTGGTAGAAGATGAGAAATCGGTTGAAAATGAAATTTCTTCAGTTGTTGAGCTTGACTCCGTTAGTGTTGCAAATGAGTTGGTAGAAGATGAAGAATCGGTAGATGATGAAGTGTCTTTAGTTGTTGAGCTTGAGTCTGTTGTTGTTGTATCGCGGTTGGTAGAAGATGAGAAATCGGTAGATGATGAAATTTCTTCAGTACTTGAGCTTGATTCCGTTGGTGTTGTTTCGGTGTTAGCAGAAGATGATGACATGCCTTCAGTTGTTGAGCTTGACTCCGTTGGTGTTGTACCGGGGTAAGTAGAAGATAAGGAATCGGTAGACGATGAAATTTCTTTAGTAGTTGAATTGGATTCCTTTGGTGTTGTATCGGGGTAAGTAGAAGATGAGGAATGGGTAGATGATGAAATGCCTTCAGTTGTTGAGCTTGACTCCGTTAGTGTTGCACCGGGGTTAGTAGAAGGTAAGGAATCGGTAGATGTTAAAATGTTTTCAGTTGTTGAACTTGATTCCGTTGGTGTTATATCGGGGTTTGTAGAAGATGAGAAATCGGTAGACAATGAAATTTCTTCAGTTGATGAGCTTGATTCCTTTGGTGTTGTATCGGAGTAAGTAGAAGATGAGGAATCGGTAGAGGATGAACTTTCTTCAGTTGTTGAGCTTGATTCCGTTGTTCTTGTATCGGGGTATTTAGAAGATGAGGAATCGGTAGACAATGAAATTTCTTCAGTTGTTGAGCTTGACTCCGTTGGTGTTGTAAATGGGTTAGTAGAAGATGAGGAATCGGTAGAGGATGAAATTTCTTCAGTTGTTGAGCTTGAGTCTGTTGGTGTTGTATCGGGGTTTAAAGAAGATGAGAAATCGGTAGACGATGAAATTTCTTCAGTACTTGAGCTTGATTCCGTTGGTGTTGTTTCGGTGTTAGCAGAAGATGATGAAATGCCTTCAGTAGTTGAGCTTGACTCCGTTGGTGTTGTATCGGGGTTGGTAAAAGATGAAGAATCGGTTGACAATGAAATTTCTTCAGTTGTTGAGCTTGACTCCGTTAGTGTTGTACCGGGGTTGGTAGAAGATGAGGAATCGGTAGATGATGAAATGTCTTCAGTTGTTGAGCTTGATTTCGTTGGTGTTGCATCGGGGTTAGTAGAAGACGAGAAATGGGTGGACGATGAAATGTCTTCAGCTGTTGAGCTTGAGTCTGTTGGTGTTGTATCGGGGTTTGTAGAAGGTGAGAAATCGGTAGACAATGAAATTTCTTCAGTTGATAAGCTTGACTCCTTCGGTGTTCTATCGGGGTAAGTAGAAGACCAGGAAGTGGTAGAGGATGAAATTTCTTCAGTTGTTGAGCTTGATTCCATTGGTGTTGTATCAGGGTTGGTAGAAGATGAGAAATCGACAGACGATGAAATTTCTTCAGTTGTTGAGCTTGAGTCTGTTGGTGTTGTATCGGGGTTTGTAGAAGATGAGAAATCGGTAGACAATGAAATTTCTTCAGTTGATAAGCTTGACTCTTTTGGTGTTGTAGCGGGATAAGTAGCAGATGAGGAATCGGCAGAGGATGATATTTCCTCAGTTGTTGAGCTTTCTTCCGTTAGTTTTGTACCGGGGTTGGTAGAAGATGAGGAATCGGTAGACAATGAAATTTCTTCAGTAGAAGATGAGGAATCGGTAGAATATGAAATTTCTTCAGTTGTTGAGCTTGATACCGTTGGCGTTGTATCGGGATTAGTAGAAGATGAGGAATCGGTAGAGTATGAAATTTCTTCAGTTGTTGAGCTTGACTCCGTTGGTGTTGTAACGGGATTAGTAGAAGATGAGGAATCGGTAGACGATGAAATTTCTTCAGTTGATGAGCTTGATTCCGTTGGTGTTGTATCGGAGTAGGTAGAAGATGAGTAATCGGTAGACAAAAAAATTTCTTCAGTTGTTGAGCTTGACTCCGTTGGTGTTGTATCGGGGATGGCAGAAGATGAGGAATCGGTAGAGTATGAAATTTCTTCAGTCGTTAAGCTTAACACCGTTGGTGTTGTACTGGGTTTGGTAGAAGATGAGGAATCGGTAGACGATAAAATTTCTTCAGTTGTTGAGCTTGATTCCATTGGTGTTGTATCGGGGATGGCAGAAGGTGAGGAATCGGTAGACAATGAAATTTCTTCAGTAGAAGATGAGGAATCGGTAGAGGATGATATTTCTTCAGTATTAGAGCTAAACTCCGTTGGTGTTGTACTGGGTTTGGTAGAAGATGAGGAATCGGTAGACAATGAAATTTTTTCAGTTGTTGAGCTTGACTCCGTTAGTGTTGTACCGGGGTAAGTAGAAGATGAGGAATCGGTAGAGTATGAAATTTCTTCAGTCGTTAATCTTGACACCGTTGGTGTTGTACTGGGTTTGGTAGAAGATGAGGAATCGGTAGACGATAAAATTTCTTCAGTTGTTGAGCTTGATCCCGTTGGTGTTGTATCGGGGATGGCAGAAGATGAGGAATCGGTGGAGGATGAAATTTCTTCAGTTGTTGAGCTTAACTCCGCTGGTGTTTTATCGGGGCTGGTAGAAGATGAGGAATCGGTAGACGATAAAATTTCTTCAGTTGTTGAGCTTGATTCCGTTGGTGTTGTATCGGGGATGGCAGAAGATGAGGAATCGGTAGAGTATGAAATTTCTGCAGTCGTTAAGCTTGACACCGTTCGTGTTGTACTGGGTTTGGTAGAAGATGAGGAATCGGTAGACGATAAAATTTCTTCAGTTGTTGAGCTTGATTCCGTTGGTGTTGTATCGGGGATGGCAGAAGATGAGGAATCGGTAGAGTATGAAATTTCTTCAGTCGTTAAGCTTGACACCGTTGGTGTTGTACTGGGTTTGGTAGAAGATGAGGAATCGGTAGACGATAAAATTTCTTCAGTTGTTGATCTTGATTCCGTTGGTGTTGTATCGGGGATGGCAGAAGATGAGGAATCGGTAAAGTATGAAATTTCTTCAGTTGTTGAGCTTAACTCCGCTGGTGTTGTATCGGGGTTGGTAGAAGATGTGGAATCGGTAGAGTATGAATTATCTTCAGTCGTTAAGCTTGACACCGTTGGTGTTGTACTGGGTTTGGTAGAAGATGAGGAATCGGTAGACGATAAAATTTCTTCAGTTGTTGAGCTTGATTCCGTTGGTGTTGTATCGGGGATGGCAGAAGATGAGGAATCAGTGGAGGATGAAATTTCTTCAGTTGTTGAGCTTAACTCCGCTGGTGTTGTATCGTGGCTGGTAGAAGATGAGGAATCGGTGGAGGATGAAATTTCTTCAGTTGTTGAGCTTAACTCCGCTGGTGTTGTATCGGGGATGGCAGAAGATGAGGAATCGGTAGAGTATGAAATTTCTTCAGTCGTTAAGCTTGACACCGTTGGTGTTGTACTGGGTTTCGTAGAAGATGAGGAATCGGTAGACGATAAAATTTCTTCAGTTGATGAGCTTGATTCCGTTGGTTTTGTATCGGGGATGGCAGGAGATGAGGAATCGGTGGAGGATGAAATTTCTTCAGTTGTTGAGCTTAACTCCGCTGGTGTTGTGTCGTGGCTGGTAGAAGATGAGGAATCGGTAGACGATAAAATTTCTTCAGTTGTTGAGCTTGATTCCGTTGGTGTTGTATCGGGGTTGGTAGAAGATGAGGAATCGGTAGAGTATGAAATTTCTTCAATCGTTAAGCTTGACACCGTTGGTGTTGTACTGGGTTTGGTAGAAGATGAGGAATCGGTAGACGAAAAAATTTCTTCAGTTGTTGAGCTTGATTCCGTTGGTGTTGTATCGGGGATGGCAGAAGATGAGGAATCGGTAGAGTATGAAATTTCTTCAGTCGTTAAGCTTGACACCGTTAATGTTGTACTGGGTTTGGTAGAAGATGAGGAATCGGTAGACGATAAAATTTCTTCAGTTGTTGAGCTTGATTCCGTTGGTGTTGTATCGGGGATGGCCGAAGATGAGGAATCGGTAGAGTATGAAATTTCTCCAGTCGTTGAGCTTGACACCGTTGGTGTTGTACTGGGTTTGGTAGAAGATGAGGAATCGGTAGACGATAAAATTTCTTCAATTGTTGAGCTTGATTCCGTTGGTGTTGTATCGGGGATGGCAGAAGATGAGGAATCGGTGGAGGATGAAATTTCTTCAGTTGTTGAGCTTAACTCCGCTGGTGTTGTATCGGGGCTGGTAGAAGATGAGGAATCGGTAGACGATAAAATTTCTTCAGTTGTTGAGCTTGATTCCGTTGGTGTTGTATCGGGGATGGCAGAAGATGAGAAATCGGTAGAGTATGAAATTTCTTCAGTCGTTAAGCTTGACACCGTTGGTGTTGTACTGGGTTTGGTAGAAGATGAGGAATCGGTAGACGATAAAATTTCTTCAGTTGTTGAGCTTGATTCCGTTGGTGTTGTATCGGGGAAGGCAGAAGATGAGGAATCGGTAGAGTATGAAATTTCTTCAGTCGTTAAGCTTGACACCGTTGGTGTTGTACTGGGTTTGGTAGAAGATGAGGAATCGGTAGACGATAAAATTTCTTCAATTGTTGAGCTTGATTCCGTTGGTGTTGTATCGGGGATGGCAGAAGATGAGGAATCGGTGGAGGATGAAATGTCTTCAGTTGTTGAGCTTAACTCCGCTGGTGTTGTATCGGGGCTGGTAGAAGATGAGGAATCGGTAGACGATAAAATTTCTTCAGTTGTTGAGCTTGATTCCGTTGGTGTTGTATCGGGGATGGCAGAAGATGAGGAATCGGTAGAGTATGAAATTTCTTCAGTCGTTAAGCTTGACACCGTTGGTGTTGTACTGGGTTTGGTAGAAGATGAGGAATCGGTAGACGATAAAATTTCTTCAGTTGTTGAGCTTGATTCCGTTGGTGTTGTATCGGGAATGGCAGAAGATGAGGAATCGGTGGAGGATGAAATTTCTTCAGTTGTTGAGCTTAACTCCGCTGGTGTTGTATCGGGGCTGGTAGAAGATGAGGAATCGGTAGATGATGAAATTTCTTCAGTTGTTGAGCTTGACTCCGTTGGTGTTGCATCGGGGTTAGTAGAAGATGAGGAATCGGTAGATGATGAAATGTCTTCAGTTGATGAGCTTGAGTCTGTTGGTGTTGTATCGGGGGTAGTAGAAAATGAGGAATCGGTAGATGATGAAATTTCTTCAGTTGTTGAGCTTGATTCCGTTGGTGTTGTATCGGGGAAGGCAGAAGATGAGGAATCGGTAGAGTATGAAATTTCTTCAGTCGTTAAGCTTGACACCGTTGGTGTTGTACTGGGTTTGGTAGAAGATGAGGAATCAGTAAAGGATAAAATTTCTTCAGTTGTTGAGCTTGATTCCGTTGGTGTTGTATCGGGGATGGCGGAAGATGAAGAATCGGTGGAGGATGAAATTTCTTCAGTTGTTGAGCTTGACTCCGTTGGTGTTGTATCGGGGCTGGTAGAAGACGAGGAATCGGTAGACGATAAAATTTCTTCAGTTGTTGAGCTTGATTCCGTTGGTGTTGTATCGGGGATAGCAGAAGATGAGGAATCGGTAGAAGATGAAATTTCTTCAGTTGTTGTGCTCAGTTCTGGGGCTGTTGTATCGGTGTTAGTAGAAGATGAGGAATCGGTAGAGGATGAAATGTCTTCAGTTAATGAGCTTGAGTCTGTTGGTGTTTTATCGGGGGTAGTAGAAGATGAGGAATCGGTAGATGATGAAATTTCTTCAGTTGTTGAGCTTGATTCCGTTGGTGTTGTATCGGGGATGGCAGAAGATGAGGAATCGGTGGAGGATGAAATTTCTTCAGTTGTTGAGCTTGATTCCGTTGGTGTTGTATCGGGGATGGCAGAAGATGAGGAATCGATAGAGTGTGAAATTTCTTCAGTCGGTAAGCTTGACACCGTTGGTCTTGTACTGGGTTTGGTTGAAGATGAGGAATCGGTAGACGATAAAATTTCTTCAGTTGTTGAGCTTGATTCCGTTGGCGTTGTATCGGGGATGGCAGAAGATGAGGAATCGGTATCGGGGCTGGTAGAAGATGAGGAATCGGTAGACGATAAAATTTCTTCAGTTGTTGAGCTTGATTCCGTTGGTGTTGTATCGGGGATGGCGGAAGATGAGGAATCGGTGGAGGATGAAATTTCTTCAGTTGTTGAGCTTGACTCCGTTGGTGTTGTATCGGGGCTGGGAGAAGACGAGGAATCGATAGACGATAAAATTTCTTCAGTTGTTGAGCTTGATTCCGTTGGTGTTGTATCGGGGATGGCAGAAGATAAGGAATCGGTGGAGGATGAAATTTCTTCAGTTGTTGAGCTTGATTCCGTTGGTGTTGTATCGGGGAATGCAGAAGATGAGGAATCGGTAGAGTATGAAATTTTTTCAGTCGTTAAGCTTGACACCGTTGGTGTTGTATCGGGGATAGCAGAAGATGAGGAATCGGAGGAGGATGAAATTTCTTCAGTTGTTGAGCTTAACTCCGCTGGTGTTGTATCGGGGCTGGTAGAAGATGAGGAATCGGTAGATGATGAAATTTCTTCAGTTGTTGAGCTTGATTCCGTTGGTGTTGTATCGGGGATGGCAGAAGATGAGGAATCGGAGGAGGATGAAATTTCTTCAGTTGTTGAGCTTAACTCCGCTGGTGTTGTATCGGGGCTGTTAGAAGATGAGGAATCGGTAGATGATGAAATTTCTTCAGTTGTTGAGCTTGACTCCGTTGGTGTTGCATCGGGGTTAGTAGAAGACGAGGAATCGGTAGATGATGAAATGTCTTCAGCTGATGAGCTTGAGTCTGTTGGTGTTGTATCGGGGGTAGTAGAAGATGAGGAATCGGTAGATGATGAAATTTCTTCAGTTGTTGAGCTTGATTCCGTTGGTGTTGTATTGGTAATGGCAGAAGATGAGGAATCGGTAGAGTATGAAATTTCTTCAGTCGTTAAGCTTGACACCGTTAATGTTGTACTGGGTTTGGTAGAAGATGAGGAATCGGTAAACGATAAAATTTCTTCAGTTGTTGAGCTTGATTCCGTTGGTGTTGTATCGGGGATGGCAGAAGATGAGGAATCGGTAGAGTATGAAATTTCTCCAGTCGTTAAGCTTGACACCATTGGTGTTGTACTGGGTTTGGTAGAAGATGAGGAATCGGTAGACGATAAAATTTCTTCAATTGTTGAGCTTGATTCCGTTGGTGTTGTATCGGGGATGGCAGAAGATGAGGAATCGGTGGAGGATGAAATGTCTTCAGTTGTTGAGCTTAACTCCGCTGGTGTTGTATCGGGGCTGGTAGAAGATGAGGAATCGGTAGACGATAAAATTTCTTCAGTTGTTGAGCTTGATTCCGTTGGTGTTGTATCGGGGATGGCAGTAGATGAGGAATCGGTAGAGTATGAAATTTCTTCAGTCGTTAAGCTTGACACCGTTGGTGTTGTACTGGGTTTGGTAGAAGATGAGGAATCGGTAGACGATAAAATTTCTTCAGTTGTTGAGCTTGATTCCGTTGGTGTTGTATCGGGAATGGCAGAAGATGAGGAATCGGTGGAGGATGAAATTTCTTCAGTTGTTGAGCTTAACTCCGCTGGTGTTGTATCGGGGCTGGTAGAAGATGAGGAATCGGTAGATGATGAAATTTCTTCAGTTGTTGAGCTTGACTCCGTTGGTGTTGCATCGGGGTTAGTAGAAGATGAGGAATCGGTAGATGATGAAATGTCTTCAGTTGATGAGCTTGAGTCTGTTGGTGTTGTATCGGGGGTAGTAGAAAATGAGGAATCGGTAGATGATGAAATTTCTTCAGTTGTTGAGCTTGATTCCGTTGGTGTTGTATCGGGGAAGGCAGAAGATGAGGAATCGGTAGAGTATGAAATTTCTTCAGTCGTTAAGCTTGACACCGTTGGTGTTGTACTGGGTTTGGTAGAAGATGAGGAATCAGTAAAGGATAAAATTTCTTCAGTTGTTGAGCTTGATTCCGTTGGTGTTGTATCGGGGATGGCGGAAGATGAGGAATCGGTGGAGGATGAAATTTCTTCAGTTGTTGAGCTTGACTCCGTTGGTGTTGTATCGGGGCTGGTAGAAGACGAGGAATCGGTAGACGATAAAATTTCTTCAGTTGTTGAGCTTGATTCCGTTGGTGTTGTATCGGGGATAGCAGAAGATGAGGAATCGGTAGAAGATGAAATTTCTTCAGTTGTTGTGCTCAGTTCTGGGGCTGTTGTATCGGTGTTAGTAGAAGATGATGAATCGGTAGAGGATGAAATGTCTTCAGTTAATGAGCTTGAGTCTGTTGGTGTTTTATCGGGGGTAGTAGAAGATGAGGAATCGGTAGATGATGAAATTTCTTCAGTTGTTGAGCTTGATTCCGTTGGTGTTGTATCGGGGATGGCAGAAGATGAGGAATCGGTGGAGGATGAAATTTCTTCAGTTGTTGAGCTTGATTCCGTTGGTGTTGTATCGGGGATGGCAGAAGATGAGGAATCGGTAGAGTGTGAAATTTCTTCAGTCGGTAAGCTTGACACCGTTGGTCTTGTACTGGGTTTGGTTGAAGATGAGGAATCGGTAGACGATAAAATTTCTTCAGTTGTTGAGCTTGATTCCGTTGGCGTTGTATCGGGGATGGCAGAAGATGAGGAATCGGTATCGGGGCTGGTAGAAGATGAGGAATCGGTAGACGATAAAATTTCTTCAGTTGTTGAGCTTGATTCCGTTGGTGTTGTATAGGGGATGGCGGAAGATGAGGAATCGGTGGAGGATGAAATTTCTTCAGTTGTTGAGCTTGACTCCGTTGGTGTTGTATCGGGGCTGGGAGAAGACGAGGAATCGATAGACGATAAAATTTCTTCAGTTGTTGAGCTTGATTCCGTTGGTGTTGTATCGGGGATGGCAGAAGATAAGGAATCGGTGGAGGATGAAATTTCTTCAGTTGTTGAGCTTGATTCCGTTGGTGTTGTATCGGGGAAGGCAGAAGATGAGGAATCGGTAGAGTATGAAATTTCTTCAGTCGTTAAGCTTGACACCGTTGGTGTTGTATCGGGGATAGCAGAAGATGAGGAATCGGAGGAGGATGAAATTTCTTCAGTTGTTGAGCTTAACTCCGCTGGTGTTGTATCGGGGCTGGTAGAAGATGAGGAATTGGTAGATGATGAAATTTCTTCAGTTGTTGAGCTTGATTCCGTTGGTGTTGTATCGGGGATGGCAGAAGATGAGGAATCGGAGGAGGATGAAATTTCTTCAGTTGTTGAGCTTAACTCCGCTGGTGTTGTATCGGGGCTGGTAGAAGATGAGGAATCGGTAGATGATGAAATTTCTTCAAATGTTGAGCTTGACTCCGTTGGTGTTGCATCGGGGTTAGTAGAAGACGAGGAATCGGTAGATGATGAAATGTCTTCAGTTGATGAGCTTGAGTCTGTTGGTGTTGTATCGGGGGTAGAAGAAGATGAGGAATCGGTAGATGATGAAATTTCTTCAGTTGTTGAGCTTGATTCCGTTGGTGTTGTATCGGGGATGGCAGAAGATGAGGAATCGGTGGAGGATGAAATTTCTTCAGTTGTTGAGCTTGATTCCGTTGGTGTTGTATCGGGGATGGCAGAAGATGAGGAATCGGTGGAGGATGAAATTTCTTCAGTTGTTGAGCTTAACTCCGCTGGTGTTGTATCGGGGCTGGTAGAAGATGAGGAATCGGTAGATGATGAAATTTCTTCAGTTGTTGAGCTTGACTCCGTTGGTGTTGTATCGGGGCTGGTAGAAAACGAGGAATCGGTAGACGATAAAATTTCTTCAGTTGTTGTGCTCAGTTCTGGGGCTGTTGTATCGGTGTTAGTAGAAGATGAGGAATCGGTAGATGATGAAATTTCTTCAGTTGTTGAGCTTGATTCCGTTGGTGTTGTATCGAGGATGGCAGAAGATGAGGAATCGGTGGAGGATGAAATTTCTTCAGTTGTTGAGCTTGATTCCGTTGGTGTTGTATCGGGGATGGCAGAAGATGAGGAATCGGTAGAGTGTGAAGTTTCTTCAGTCGGTAAGCTTGACACCGTTGGTCTTGTACTGGGTTTGGTTGAAGATGAGGAATCGGTAGACGATAAAATTTCTTCAGTTGTTGAGCTTGATTCCGTTGGCGTTGTATCGGGGATGGCAGAAGATGAGGAATCGGTATCGGGGCTGGTAGAAGATGAGGAATCGGTAGACGATAAAATTTCTTCAGTTGTTGAGCTTGATTCCGTTGGTGTTGTATCGGGGATGGCGGAAGATGAGGAATCGGTGGAGGATGAAATTTCTTCAGTTGTTGAGCTTGACTCCGTTGGTGTTGTATCGGGGCTGGTAGAAGACGAGGAATCGGTAGACGATAAAATTTCTTCAGTTGTTGAGCTTGATTCCGTTGGTGTTGTATCGGGGATGGCAGAAGATGAGGAATCGGTGGAGGATGAAATTTCTTCAGTTGTTGAGCTTGATTCCGTTGGTGTTGTATCGGGGAAGGCAGAAGATGAGGATTCGGTAGAGTATGAAATTTCTTCAGTCGTTAAGCTTAACACCGTTGGTGTTGTACTGGGTTTGGTAGAAGATGAGGAATCAGTAGACGATAAAATTTCTTCAGTTGTTGAGCTTGATTCCGTTGGTGTTGTATCGGGGATGGCGGAAGATGAGGAATCGGTGGAGGATGAAATTTCTTCAGTTGTTGAGCTTGACTCTGTTGGTGTTGTATCGGGGCTGGTAGAAGACGAGGAATCGGTAGACGATAAAATTTCTATAGTTGTTGAGCTTGATTCCGTTGGTGTTGTATCGGGGATGGCAGAAGATGAGGAATCGGTAGAGTATGAAATTTCTCCAGTCGTTAAGCTTGACACCATTGGTGTTGTACTGGGTTTGGTAGAAGATGAGGAATCGGTAGACGATAAAATTTCTTCAATTGTTGAGCTTGATTCCGTTGGTGTTGTATCGGGGATGGCAGAAGATGAGGAATCGGTGGAGGATGAAATGTCTTCAGTTGTTGAGCTTAACACCGCTGGTGTTGTATCGGGGCTGGTAGAAGATGAGGAATCGGTAGACGATAAAATTTCTTCAGTTGTTGAGCTTGATTCCGTTGGTGTTGTACTGGGTTTGGTAAAAGATGAGGAATCGGTAGACGATAAAATTTCTTCAGTTGTTGAGCTTGATTCCGTTGGTGTTGTATCGGGGATGGCAGAAGATGAGGAATCGGTAAATGATGAAATTTCTTCAGTTGTTGAGCTTAACTCCGCTGGTGTTGTATCGGGGCTGGTAGAAGATGAGGAATCGGTGGAGGATGAAATTTCTTCAGATGTTGAGCTTAATTCCGTTGGTGTTGTATCGGGGATGGCAGAAGATAAGGAATCGGTAGAAGATGAAATTTCTTCAGTTGCTGAGCTTGATTCCGTTGGTGTTGTATCGGGGATAGCAGAAGATGAGGAATCGGTAGAAGATGAAATTTCTTCAGTTGTTGTGCTCAGTTCTGGGGCTGTTGTATCGGTGTTAGTAGAAGATGAGGAATCGGTAGAGGATGAAATGTCTTCAGTTGATGAGCTTGAGTCTGTTATTGTTGTATCGGGGGTAGTAGAAGATGAGGAATCGGTAGATGATGAAATTTCTTCAGTTGTTGAGCTTGATTCTGTTGGTTTTGTATCGGGGATGGCAGAAGATGAGGAATCGGTAGAGTATGAAATTTCTTCAGTCGTTAAGCTTGACACCGTTGGTGTTGTACTGGGTTTGGTAGAAGATGAGGAATCGGTAGAAGATGAAATTTCTTCAGTTGTTGTGCTCAGTTCTGGGGCTGTTGTATCGGTGTTAGTAGAAGATGAGGAATCGGTAGAGGATGAAATGTCTTCAGTTGATGAGCTTGAGTCTGTTGGTGTTGTATCGGGGGTAGTAGAAGATGAGGAATCGGTAGATGATGAAATTTCTTCAGTTGTTGAGCTTGATTCCGTTGGTGTTGTATCGGGGATAGCAGAAGATGAGGAATCGGTAGAAGATGAAATTTCTTCAGTTGTTGTGCTCAGTTCTGGGGCTGTTGTATCGGTGTTAGTAGAAGATGAGGAATCGGTAGAGGATGAAATGTCTTCAGTTGATGAGCTTGAGTCTGTTGGTGTTGTATCGGGGGTAGTAGAAGATGAGGAATCGGTAGATGATGAAATTTCTTCAGTTGTTGAGCTTGATTCCGTTGGTGTTGTATGGGGGATGGCAGAAGATGAGGAATCGGTGGAGGATGAAATTTCTTCAGTTGTTGAGCTTAACTCCGCTGGTGTTGTATCGGGGATGGCAGAAGATGAGGAATCAGTAGAGTATGAAATTTCTTCAGTTGTTGAGCTTAAATCCGCTGGTGTTGTATCGGGGCTGGTAGAAGATGAGGAATCGGTAGACGATAAAATTTCTTCAGTTGTTGAGCTTGATTCCGTTGGTTTTGTATCGGGGATGGCAGAAGATGAGGAATCGGTGGAGGATGAAATTTCTTCAGTTGTTGAGCTTGACTCCGTTGGTGTTGTATCGGTGCTGGTAGAAGATGAGGAATCGGTAGACGATAAAATTTCTTCAGTTGTTGAGCTTAAATCCGCTGGTGTTGTATCGGGGGTAGTAGAAGATGAGGAATCGGTAGATGATGAAATTTCTTCAGTTGTTGAGCTTGGTTCCGTTGGTGTTGTATCGGGGATAGCAGAAGATGAGGAATCGGTAGAAGATGAAATTTCTTCAGTTGTTGTGCTCAGTTCTGGGGCTGTTGTATCGGTGTTAGTAGAAGATGAGGAATCGGTAGACGATAAAATTTCTTTAGTTGATGAGCTTGATTCCGTTGGTGTTGTATCGGGGATGGCAGAAGATGAGAAATCGGTGGAGGATGAAATTTCTTCAGTTGTTGAGCTTGACTCCGTTGGTGTTGTATCGGTGCCGGTAGAAGATGAGGAATCGGTAGACGATAAAATTTCTTCAGTTGTTGAGCTTGATTCCGTTGGTGTTGTATCGGGGATAGCAGAAGATGAGGAATCGGTAGAAGATGAAATTTCTTCAGTTGTTGTGCTCAGTTCTGGGGCTGTTGTATCGGGGGTAGTAGAAGATGAGGAATCGGTAGATGATGAAATTTCTTCAGTTGTTGAGCTTGATTCCGTTGGTGTTGTATCGGGGATGGCAGAAGATGAGGAATCGGTGGAGGATGAAATTTCTTCAGTTGTTGAGCTTAACTCCGCTGGTGTTGTATCGGGGATGGCAGAAGATGAGGAATCGGTAGAGTATGAAATTTCTTCAGTCGTTAAGCTTGACACCGTTTGTGTTGTTCTGGGTTTGGTTGAAGATGAGGAATCAGTAGACGATAAAATTTCTTCAGTTGTTGAGCTTGATTCCGTTGGTGTTGTATCGGGGATGGCAGAAGATGAGGAATCGGTAGAGTATGAAATTTCTTCAGTCGTTAAGCTTGACACCGTTGGTGTTGTACTGGGTTTGGTAGAAGATGAGGAATCGGTAGACGATAAATTTTCTTCAGTTGTTGAGCTTGATTCCGTTGGTGTTGTATCGGGGATGGCAGAAGATGAGGAATCGGTAGATGATGAAATTTCTTCAGTTATTGAGCTTAATTCCGTTGGTGTTGCATCGGGGATGGCAGAAGATGAGGAATCGGTGGAGGATGAAATTTCTTCAGTTGTTGAGCTTAACTCCGCTGGTGTTGTATCGGGGATGGCAGAAGATGAGGAATCGGTAGATGATGAAATTTCTTCAGTTGTTGAGCTTGATTCCGTTGGCTTTGTATGGGGGATGGCAGAAGATGAGGAATCGGTGGAGGATGAAATTTCTTCAGTTGTTGAGCTTAACTCCGCTGGTGTTGTATCGGGGATGGCAGAAGATGAGGAATCAGTAGAGTATGAAATTTCTTCAGTTGTTGAGCTTAAATCCGCTGGTGTTGTATCGGGGCTGGTAGAAGATGAGGAATCGGTAGACGATAAAATTTCTTCAGTTGTTGAGCTTGATTCCGTTGGTTTTGTATCGGGGATGGCAGAAGATGAGGAATCGGTGGAGGATGAAATTTCTTCAGTTGTTGAGCTTGACTCCGTTGGTGTTGTATCGGTGCTGGTAGAAGATGAGGAATCGGTAGACGATAAAATTTCTTCAGTTGTTGAGCTTAAATCCGCTGGTGTTGTATCGAGGGTAGTAGAAGATGAGGAATCGGTAGATGATGAAATTTCTTCAGTTGTTGAGCTTGGTTCCGTTGGTGTTGTATCGGGGATAGCAGAAGATGAGGAATCAGTAGAAGATGAAATTTCTTCAGTTGTTGTGCTCAGTTCTGGGGCTGTTGTATCGGTGTTAGTAGAAGATGAGGAATCGGTAGACGATAAAATTTCTTTAGTTGATGAGCTTGATTCCGTTGGTGTTGTATCGGGGATGGCAGAAGATGAGAAATCGGTGGAGGATGAAATTTCTTCAGTTGTTGAGCTTGACTCCGTTGGTGTTGTATCGGTGCCGGTAGAAGATGAGGAATCGGTAGACGATAAAATTTCTTCAGTTGTTGAGCTTGATTCCGTTGGTGTTGTATCGGGGATAGCAGAAGATGAGGAATCGGTAGAAGATGAAATTTCTTCAGTTGTTGTGCTCAGTTCTGGGGCTGTTGTATCGGTGTTAGTAGAAGATGAGGAATCGGTAGAGGATGAAATTTCTTTAGTTGTTGAGCTTGATTCCGTTGGTGTTGTATCGGGGATGGCAGAAGATGAGGAATCGGTGGAGGATGAAATTTCTTCAGTTGTTGAGCTTGACTCCGTTGGTGTTGTATCGGTGCTGGTAGAAGATGAGGATTCGGTAGACGCTATAATTTCTTCAGTTGTTGAGCTTGATTCCGTTGGTGTTGTATCGGGGATAGCAGAAGATGAGGAATCTGTAGAGGATGAAATGTCTTCAGTTGATGAGCTTGAGTCTTTTGGTGTTGTATCGGGGGTAGTAGAAGATGAGGAATCGGTAGATGATGAAATTTCTTCAGTTGTTGAGCTTGATTCCGTTGGTGTTGTATCAGGGATGGCAGAAGATGAGGAATCGGTGGAGGATGAAATTTCTTCAGTTGTTGAGCTTAACTCCGCTGGTGTTGTATCGGGGATGGCAGAAGATGAGGAATCGGTAGAGTATGAAATTTCTTCAGTCGTTAAGCTTGATACCGTTGGTGTTGTACTGGGTTTGGTAGAAGATGAGGAATCAGTAGACGATAAAATTTCTTCAGTTGTTGAGCTTGATTCCGTTGGTGTTGTATCGGGGATGGCAGAAGATGAGGAATCGGTAGAGTATGAAATTTCTTCAGTCGTTAAGCTTGACACCGTTGGTGTTGAACTGGGTTTGGTAGAAGATGAGGAATCGGTAGACGATAAAATTTCTTCAGTTGTTGAGCTTGATTCCGTTGGTGTTGTATCGGGGATGGCAGAAGATGAGGAATCGGTAGATGATGAAATTTCTTCAGTTATTGAGCTTGATTCCGTTGGTGTTGTATCGGGGATGGCAGAAGATGAGGAATCGGTAGAGTATGAAATTTCTTCAGTCGTTAAGCTTGACACCGTTGGTGTTGTACTGGGTTTGGTAGAAGATGAGGAATCGGTAGACGATAAAATTTCTTCAGTTGTTGAGCTTGATTCCGTTGGTGTTGTATCGGGGATGGCAGAAGATGAGGAATCGGTGGAGGATGAAATTTCTTCAGTTGTTGAGCTTAACTCCGCTGGTGTTGCATCGGGGCTGGTAGAAGATGAGGAATCGGTAGACGATAAAATTTCTCCAGTTGTTGAGCTTGAATCCGTTGGTGTTGTATCGGGGATGGCAGAAGATGAGGAATCGGTAGAGTATGAAATTTCTTCAGTCGTTAAGCTTGACACCGTTGGTGTTGAACTGGGTTTGGTAGAAGATGAGGAATCGGTAGACGATAAAATTTCTTCAGTTGTTGAGCTTGATTCCGTTGGTGTTGTATCGGGGATGGCAGAAGATGAGGAATCGGTAGATGATGAAATTTCTTCAGTTATTGAGCTTGATTCCGTTGGTGTTGTATCGGGGATGGCAGAAGATGAGGAATCGGTAGAGTATGAAATTTCTTCAGTCGTTAAGCTTGACACCGTTGGTGTTGTACTGGGTTTGGTAGAAGATGAGGAATCGGTAGACGATAAAATTTCTTCAGTTGTTGGGCTTGATTCCGTTGGTGTTGTATCGGGGGTAGTAGAAGATGAGGAATCGGTAGATGATGAAATTTCTTCAGTTGTTGTGCTCAGTTCTGGGGCTGTTGTATCGGTGTTAGTAGAAGATGAGGAATCGGTAGAGGATGAAATGTCTTCAGTTGATGAGCTTGAGTCTGTTGGTGTTGTATCGGGGGTAGTAGAAGATGAGGAATCGGTAGATGATGAAATTTCTTCAGTTGTTGAGCTTGATTCCGTTGGCTTTGTATGGGGGATGGCAGAAGATGAGGAATCGGTGGAGGATGAAATTTCTTCAGTTGTTGAGCTTAACTCCGCTGGTGTTGTATCGGGGATGGCAGAAGATGAGGAATCGGTAGAGTATGAAATTTCTTCAGTTGTTGAGCTTAAATCCGCTGGTGTTGTATCGGGGCTGGTAGAAGATGAGGAATCGGTAGACGATAAAAGTTCTTCAGTTGTTGAGCTTGATTCCGTTGGTGTTGTATCGGGGATAGCAGAAGATGAGGAATCGGTAGAAGATGAAGTTTCTTCAGTTGTTGTGCTCAGTTCTGGGGCTGTTGTATCGGTGTTAGTAGAAGATGAGGAATCGGTAGAGGATGAAATTTCTTTAGTTGTTGAGCTTGATTCCGTTGGTGTTGTATCGGGGATGGCAGAAGATGAGGAATCGGTGGAGGATGAAATTTCTTCAGTTGTTGAGCTTGACTCCGTTGGTGTTGTATCGGTGCTGGTAGAAGATGAGGAATCGGTAGACGCTATAATTTCTTCAGTTGTTGAGCTTGATTCCGTTGGTGTTGTATCGGGGATAGCAGAAGATGAGGAATCTGTAGAGGATGAAATGTCTTCAGTTGATGAGCTTGAGTCTTTTGGTGTTGTATCGGGGGTAGTAGAAGATGAGGAATCGGTAGATGATGAAATTTCTTCAGTTGTTGAGCTTGATTCCGTTGGTGTTGTATCGGGGATGGCAGAAGATGAGGAATCGGTGGAGGATGAAATTTCTTCAGTTGTTGAGCTTAACTCCGCTGGTGTTGTATCGGGGATGGCAGAAGATGAGGAATCGGTAGAGTATGAAATTTCTTCAGTCGTTAAGCTTGATACCGTTGGTGTTGTACTGGGTTTGGTAGAAGATGAGGAATCAGTAGACGATAAAATTTCTTCAGTTGTTGAGCTTGATTCCGTTGGTGTTGTATCGGGGATGGCAGAAGATGAGGAATCGGTAGAGTATGAAATTTCTTCAGTCGTTAAGCTTGACACCGTTGGTGTTGAACTGGGTTTGGTAGAAGATGAGGAATCGGTAGACGATAAAATTTCTTCAGTTGTTGAGCTTGATTCCGTTGGTGTTGTATCGGGGATGGCAGAAGATGAGGAATCGGTAGATGATGAAATTTCTTCAGTTATTGAGCTTGATTCCGTTGGTGTTGTATCGGGGATGGCAGAAGATGAGGAATCGGTAGAGTATGAAATTTCTTCAGTCGTTAAGCTTGACACCGTTGGTGTTGTACTGGGTTTGGTAGAAGATGAGGAATCGGTAGACGATAAAATTTCTTCAGTTGTTGAGCTTGATTCCGTTGGTGTTGTATCGGGGATGGCAGAAGATGAGGAATCGGTGGAGGATGAAATTTCTTCAGTTGTTGAGCTTAACTCCGCTGGTGTTGCATCGGGGCTGGTAGAAGATGAGGAATCGGTAGACGATAAAATTTCTCCAGTTGTTGAGCTTGAATCCGTTGGTGTTGTATCGGGGATGGCAGAAGATGAGGAATCGGTAGAGTATGAAATTTCTTCAGTCGTTAAGCTTGACACCGTTGGTGTTGTACTGGGTTTGGTAGAAGATGCGGAATCGGTAGACGATAAAATTTCTTCAGTTGTTGAGCTTGATTCCGTTGGTGTTGTATCGGGGATGGCAGAAGATGAGGAATCGGTAGAGTATGAAATTTCTTCAGTCGTTAAGCTTGACACCGTTGTTGCTGTACTGGGTTTGGTAGAAGATGAGGAATCGGTAGACGATAAAATTTCTTCAGTTGTTGAGCTTGATTCCGTTGGTGTTGTATCGGGGATGGCAGAAGATGAGGAATCGGTAGAGTATGAAATTTCTTCAGTCTTTAAGCTTGACACCGTTGGTGTTGTACTGGGTTTGGTAGAAGATGAGGAATCGGTAGACGATAAAATTTCTTCAGTTTTTGAGCTTGATTCCGTTGGTGTTGTATCGGGGATGGCAGAAAATGAGGAATCGGTAGAGTATGAAATTTCTTCAGTTATTGAGCTTGATTCCGTTGGTGTTGTATCGGGGATGGCAGAAGATGAGGAATCGGTAGAGTATGAAATTACTTCAGTCGTTAAGCTTGACACCGTTGGTGTTGTACTGGGTTTGGTAGATGATGAGGAATCGGTAGACGATAAAATTTCTTCAGTTGTTGAGCTTGATTCCGTTGGTGTTGTATCGGGGATGGCAGAAGATGAGGAATCGGTGGAGGATGAAATTTCTTCAGTTGTTGAGCTTAACTCCGCTGGTGTTGCATCGGGGCTGGTAGAAGATGAGGAATCGGTAGACGATGAAATTTCTTCAGTTGTTGAGCTTGATTCCGTTGGTGTTGTATCGGGGATGGCAGAAGATGAGGAATCTGTAGAGTATGAAATTTCTTCAGTCGTTGAGCTTGACAGCGTTGGTGTTGTACTGGGTTTGGTAAAAGATGAGGAATCGGTAGACGATAAAATTTCTTCAGTTGTTGAGCTTGATTCCGTTGGTGTTGTATCGGGGATGGCAGAAGATGAGGAATCGGTAGATGATGAAATTTCTTCAGTTATTGAGCTTGATTCCGTTGGTGTTGTATCGGGGATGGCAGAAGATGAGGAATCTATAGAGTATGAAATTTCTTCAGTCGTCAAGCTTGACACCGTTGGTGTTGTACTGGGTTTGGTAGAAGATGAGGAATCGGTAGACGATAAAATTTCTTCAGTTGTTGAGCTTGATTCCGTTGGTGTTGTATCGGGGATGGCAGAAGATGAGGAATCGGTAGATGATGAAATTTCTTCAGTTGTTGAGCTTGACACCGTTGGTGTTGTACTGGGTTTGGTAGAAGATGAGGAATCGGTAGACGATAAAATTTCTTCAGTTGTTGAGCTTGATTCCGTTGGTGTTGTATCGGGGATTTCAGAAGATGAGGAATCGGTAGAGTATGAAATTTCTTCAGTCGTTGAGCTTGACACCGTTGGTGTTGTACTGGGTTTGGTTAAAGATGAGGAATCGGTAGACGATAAAATTTCTTCAGTTGTTGAGCTTGATTCCGTTGGTGTTGTATCGGGGATGGCAGAAGATGAGGAATCGGTAGATGATGAAATTTCTTCAGTTATTGAGCTTGATTCCGTTGTTGTTGTATCGGGTATGGCAGAAGATGAGGAATCGATAGAGTATGAAATTTCTTCAGTCGTCAAGCTTGACACCGTTGGTGTTGTACTGGGTTTGGTAGAAGATGAGGAATCGGTAGACGATAAAATTTCTTCAGTTGTTGAGCTTGATTCCGTTGGTGTTGTATCGGGGATGGCAGAAGATGAGGAATCGGTAGATGATGAAATTTCTTCAGTTGTTGAGCTTGACACCGTTGGTGTTGTACTGGGTTTGGTAGAAGATGAGGAATCGGTAGACGATAAAATTTCTTCAGTTGTTGAGCTTGATTCCGTTGGTGTTGTATCGGGGATGGCAGAAGATGAGGAATCGGTAGATGATGAAATTTCTTCAGTTGTTGAGCTTGATTCCGTTGGTAATGTATCGGGGATGGCAGAAGATGAGGAATCGGTAGATGATGAAATTTCTTCAGTCGTTAAGCTTGACACCGTTGGTGTTGTACTGGGTTTGGTAGAAGATGAGGAATCGGTAGACGATAAAATTTCTTCAGTTGTTGAGCTTGATTCCGTTGGTGTTGTATCGGGGATGGCAGAAGATGAGGAATCGGTGGAGGATGAAATTTCTTCAGTTGTTGAGCTTAACTCCGCTGGTGTTGCATCGGGGCTGGTAGAAGATGAGGAATCGGTAGACGATGAAATTTCTTCAGTTGTTGAGCTTGATTCCGTTGGTGTTGTATCGGGGATGGCAGAAGATGAGGAATCGGTAGAGTATGAAATTTCTTCAGTCGTTAAGCTTGACACCGTTGGTGTTGTACTGGGTTTGGTAGAAGATGAGGAATCGGTAGACGATAAAATTTCTGCAGTTGTTGAGCTTGATTCCGTTGGTGTTGTATCGGGGATGGCAGAAGATGAGGAATCGGTAGAGTATGAAATTTCTTCAGTCGTTAAGCTTGACACCGTTGGTGCTGTACTGGGTTTGGTAGAAGATGAGGAATCGGTAGACATTAAAATTTCTTCAGTTGTTGAGCTTGATTCCGTTGGTGTTGTATCAGGGATTGCAGAAGATGAGGAATCGGTGGAGGATGAAAATTCTTCAGTTGTTGAGCTTAACTCCGCTGGTGTTGTATCGGGGCTATAATAAGATGAGGAATCGGTAGACGATGAAATTTCTTCAGTTGTTGAGCTTGACTCCGTTGGTGTTGCATCGGGGTAAGTAGAAGACGAGAAATCGGTAGATGATGAAATGTCTTCAGTTGATGAGCTTGAGTCTGTTGAAGTTGTATCGGGGGTAGTAGAAGATGAGGAATCGGTAGATGATGAAATTTCTTCAGTTGTTGAGCTTGATTCCGTTGGTGTTGTATCGGGGATGGCAGAAGATGAGGAATCGGTGGAGGATGAAATTTCTTCAGTTGTTTTGCTCAGTTCTGGGGCTGTTGTATCGGTGTTAGTAGAAGATGAGGAATCGGTAGACGATAAAATTTCTTTAGTTGATGAGCTTGATTCCGTTGGTGTTGTATCGGGGATGGCAGAAGATGAGGAATCGGTGGAGGATGAAATTTCTTCAGTTGTTGAGCTTGACTCCGTTGGTGTTGTATCGGTGCCGGTAGAAGATGAGGAATCGGTAGACGATAAAATTTCTTCAGTTGTTGAGCTTGATTCCGTTGGTGTTGTATCGGGGATAGCAGAAGATGAGGAATCGGTAGAAGATGAAATTTCTCCAGTTGTTGTGCTCAGTTCTGTTGCTGTTGTATCGGTGTAAGTAGAAGATGAGGAATCGGTAGACGATAAAATTTCTTTAGTTGATGAGCTTGATTCCGCTGGTGTTGTATCGGGGATGGCAAAAGATGAGGAATCGGTAGATGATGAAATTTCTTCAGTCGTTAAGCTTGACACCGTTGGTGTTGTACTGGGTTTGGTAGAAGATGAGGAATCGGTAGACGATAAAATTTCTTCAGTTGTTGAGCTTGATTTCGTTGGTGTTGTATCGGGGATGGCAGAAGATGAGGAATCGGTGGAGGATGAAATTTCTTCAGTTGTTGAGCTTGACTCCGTTGGTGTTGTATCGGTGCCGGTAGAAGATGAGGAATCGGTAGATGATGAAATTTCTTCAGTTGTTGAGCTTGATTCCGTTGGCGTTGTATCGGTGCCGGTAGAAGATGAGGAATCGGTAGACGATAAAATTTCTTCAGTTGTTGAGCTTGATTTCGTTGGTGTTGTATCGGGGATGGCAGAAGATGAGGAATCGGTGGAGGATGAAATTTCTTCAGTTGTTGAGCTTAACTCCGCTGGTGTTGTATCGGGGATGGCAAAAGATGAGGAATCGGTAGATGATGAAATTTCTTCAGTTGTTGAGCTTGATTCCGTTGGTGTTGTATCGGGGATAGCAGAAGATGAGGAATCGGTAGAAGATGAAGTTTCTTCAGTTGTTGTGCTCAGTTCTGGGGCTGTTGTATAGGTGTTAGTAGAAGATGAGGAATCGGTAGAGGATGAAATTTCTTTAGTTGTTGAGCTTGATTCCGTTGGTGTTGTATCGGGGATGGCAGAAGATGAGGAATCGGTGGAGGATGAAATTTCTTCAGTTGTTGAGCTTGACTCCGTTGGTGTTGTATCGGTGCTGGTAGAAGATGAGGAATTGGTAGACGCTAAAATTTCTTCAGTTGTAGAGCTTGATTCCGTTGGTGTTGTATCGGGGATAGCAGAAGATGAGGAATCGGTAGAAGATGAAATTTCTTCAGTTGTTGTGCTCAGTTCTGGGGCTGTTGTATCGGTGTTAGTAGAAGATGAGGAATCGGTAGAGGATGAAATGTCTTCAGTTGATGAGCTTGAGTCTGTTGGTGTTGTATCGGGGGTAGTACAAGATGAGGAATCGGTAGATGATGAAATTTCTTCAGTTGTTGAGCTTGATTCCGTTGGTGTTGTATCGGGGATGGCAGAAGATGAGGAATCGGTGGAGGATGAAATTGCTTCAGTTGTTGAGCTTAACTCCGCTGGTGTTGTATCGGGGATGGCAGAAGATGAGGAATCGGTAGAGTATGAAATTTCTTCAGTCGTTAAGCTTGACACCGTTGGTGTTGTACTGGGTTTGGTAGAAGATGAGGAATCAGTAGACGATAAAATTTCTTCAGTTGTTGAGCTTGATTCCGTTGGTGTTGTATCGGGGATGGCAGAAGATGAGGAATCGGTAGAGTATGAAATTTCTTCAGTCGTTAAGCTTGACACCGTTGGTGTTGTACTGGGTTTGGTAGAAGATGAGGAATCGGTAGATGATGAAATTTCTTCAGTTGTTAAGCTTGACACCGTTGGTGCTGTACTGAGTTTGGTAGAAGATGAGGAATCGGTAGACGATAAAATTTCTTCAGTTGTTGAGCTTGATTCCGTTGGTGTTGTATCGGGGATGGCAGAAGATGAGGAATCGGTGGAGGATGAAAATTCTTCAGTTGTTGAGCTTAACTCCGCTGGTGTTGTATCGGGGCTAGAAGAAGATGAGGAATCGGTAGACGATGAAATTTCTTCAGTTGTTGAGCTTGACTCCGTTGGTGTTGCATCGGGGTAAGTAGAAGACGAGAAATCGGTAGATGATGAAATGTCTTCAGTTGATGAGCTTGAGTCTGTTGAAGTTGTATCGGGGGTAGTAGAAGATGAGGAATCGGTAGACGATAAAATTTCTTCAGTTGTTGAGCTTGATTCCGTTGGTGTTGTATCGGGGATAGCAGAAGATGAGGAATCGGTAGAAGATGAAGTTTCTTCAGTTGTTGTGCTCAGTTCTGGGGCTGTTTTATAGGTGTTAGTAGAAGATGAGGAATCGGTAGAGGATGAAATTTCTTTAGTTGTTGAGCTTGATTCCGTTGGTGTTGTATCGGGGATGGCAGAAGATGAGGAATCGGTGGAGGATGAAATTTCTTCAGTTGTTGAGCTTGACTCCGTTGGTGTTGTATCGGTGCTGGTAGAAGATGAGGAATCGGTAGACGCTAAAATTTCTTCAGTTGTAGAGCTTGATTCCGTTGGTGTTGTATCGGGGATAGCAGAAGATGAGGAATCGGTAGAAGATGAAATTTCTTCAGTTGTTGTGCTCAGTTCTGGGGCTGTTGTATCGGTGTTAGTAGAAGATGAGGAATCGGTAGAGGATGAAATGTCTTCAGTTGATGAGCTTGAGTCTTTTGGTGTTGTATCGGGGGTAGTAGAAGATGAGGAATCGGTAGATGATGAAATTTCTTCAGTTGTTGAGCTTGATTCCGTTGGTGTTGTATCGGGGATGGCAGAAGATGAGGAATCGGTGGAGGATGAAATTTCTTCAGTTGTTGAGCTTAACTCCGCTGGTGTTGTATCGGGGATGGCAGAAGATGAGGAATCGGTAGAGTATGAAATTTCTTCAGTCGTTAAGCTTGACACCGTTGGTGTTGTACTGGGTTTGGTAGAAGATGAGGAATCAGTAGACGATAAAATTTCTTCAGTTGTTGAGCTTGATTCCGTTGGTGTTGTATCGGGGATGGCAGAAGATGAGGAATCGGTAGAGTATGAAATTTCTTCAGTCGTTAAGCTTGACACCGTTGGTGTTGTACTGGGTTTGGTAGAAGATGAGGAATCGGTAGATGATGAAATTTCTTCAGTTGTTAAGCTTGACACCGTTGGTGCTGTACTGGGTTTGGTAGAAGATGAGGAATCGGTAGACATTAAAATTTCTTCAGTTGTTGAGCTTGATTCCGTTGGTGTTGTATCGGGGATGGCAGAAGATGAGGAATCGGTGGAGGATGAAAATTCTTCAGTTGTTGAGCTTAACTCCGCTGGTGTTGTATCGGGGCTAGAAGAAGATGAGGAATCGGTAGACGATGAAATTTCTTCAGTTGTTGAGCTTGACTCCGTTGGTGTTGCATCGGGGTAAGTAGAAGACGAGAAATCGGTAGATGATGAAATGTCTTCAGTTGATGAGCTTGAGTCTGTTGAAGTTGTATCGGGGGTAGTAGAAGATGAGGAATCGGTAGATGATGAAATTTCTTCAGTTGTTGAGCTTGATTCCGTTGGTGTTGTATCGGGGATGGCAGAAGATGAGGAATCGGTGGAGGATGAAATTTCTTCAGTTGTTGTGCTCAGTTCTGGGGCTGTTGTATCGGTGTTAGTAGAAGATGAGGAATCGGTAGAGGATGAAATGTCTTCAGTTGTTGAGCTTGACTCCGTTGTTGTTGTATCGGTGCCGGTAGAAGATGAGGAATCGGTAGACGATAAAATTTCTTCAGTTGTTGAGCTTGATTCCGTTGGTGTTGTATCGGGGATAGCAGAAGATGAGGAATCGGTAGAAGATGAAATTTCTTCAGTTGTTGTGCTCAGTTCTGGGGCTGTTGTATCGGTGTTAGTAGAAGATGAGGAATCGGTAGAGGATGAAATGTCTTCAGTTGATGAGCTTGAGTCTTTTGGTGTTGTATCGGGGGTAGTAGAAGATGAGGAATCGGTAGATGATGAAATTTCTTCAGTTGTTGAGCTTGACTCCGTTGGTGTTGTATCGGTGCCGGTAGAAAATGAGGAATCGGTAGACGATAAAATTTCTTTAGTTGATGAGCTTGATTCCGTTGGTGTTGTATCGGGGATGGCAGAAGATGAGGAATCGGTGGAGGATGAAATTTCTTCAGTTGTTGAGCTTGACTCCGTTGGTGTTGTATCGGTGCTGGTAGAAGATGAGGAATCGGTAGACGCTAAAATTTCTCCAGTTGTAGAGCTTGATTCCGTTGGTGTTGTATCGGGGATAGCAGAAGATGAGGAATCGGTAGAAGATGAAATTTCTTCAGTTGTTGTGCTCAGTTCTGGGGCTGTTGTATCGGTGTTAGTAGAAGATGAGGAATCGGTAGAGGATGAAATGTCTTCAGTTGATGAGCTTGAGTCTTTTGGTGTTGTATCGGGGGTAGTAGAAGATGAGGAATCGGTAGATGATGAAATTTCTTCAGTTGTTGAGCTTGATTCCGTTGGTGTTGTATCGGGGATGGCAGAAGATGAGGAATCGGTGGAGGATGAAATTGCTTCAGTTGTTGAGCTTAACTCCGCTGGTGTTGTATCGGGGATGGCAGAAGATGAGGAATCGGTAGAGTATGAAATTTCTTCAGTCATTAAGCTTGACACCGTTGGTGTTGTACTGGGTTTGGTAGAAGATGAGGAATCAGTAGACGATAAAATTTCTTCAGTTGTTGAGCTTGATTCCGTTGGTGTTGTATCGGGGATGGCAGAAGATGAGGAATCGGTAGAGTATGAAATTTCTTCCGTCGTTAAGCTTGACACCGTTGGTGTTGTACTGGGTTTGGTAGAAGATGAGGAATCGGTAGACGATGAAATTTCTTCAGTTGTTGAGCTTGATTCCGTTGGTGTTGTATCGGGGATGGCAGAAGATGAGGAATCGGTAGATGATGAAATTTCTTTAGTTATTGAGCTTGATTCCGTTGGTGTTGTATCGGGGATGGCAGAAGATGAGGAATCGGTAGAGTATGAAATTTCTTCAGTCGTTAAGCTTGACACCGTTGGTGTTGTACTGGGTTTGGTAGAAGATGAGGAATCGGTAGACGATAAAATTTCTTCAGTTGTTGAGCTTGATTCCGTTGGTGTTGTATCGGGGATGGCAGAAGATGAGGAATCGGTGGAGGATGAAATTTCTTCAGTTGTTGAGCTTAACTCCGCTGGTGTTGCATCGGGGCTGGTAGAAGATGAGGAATCGGTAGACGATAAAATTTCTCCAGTTGTTGAGCTTGAATCCGTTGGTGTTGTATCGGGGATGGCAGAAGATGAGGAATCGGTAGAGTATGAAATTTCTTCAGTCGTTAAGCTTGACACCGTTGGTGTTGTACTGGGTTTGGTAGAAGATGAGGAATCGGTAGAATATAAAATTTCTTCAGTTGTTGAGCTTGATTCCGTTGGTGTTGTATCGGGGATGGCAGAAGATGAGGAATCGGTAGAAGATGAAATTTCTTCAGTTGTTGAGCTTGATTCCGTTGGTGTTGTATCGGGGATGGCAGAAGATGAGGAATCGGTAGATGATGAAATTTCTTCAGTTATTGAGCTTGATTCCGTTGGTGTTGTATCGGGGATGGCAGAAGATAAGGAATCGGTAGAGTATGAAATTTCTTCAGTCGTTGAGCTTGACACCGTTGGTGTTGTACTGGGTTTGGTAGAAGATGAGGAATCGGTAGACGATAAAATTTCTTCAGTTGTTGAGCTTGATTCCGTTGGTGTTGTATCGGGGATGGCAGAAGATGAGGAATCGGTAGATGATGAAATTTCTTCAGTTATTGAGCTTGATTCCGTTGGTGTTGTATCGGGGATGGCAGAAGATGAGGAATCGATAGAGTATGAAATTTCTTCAGTCGTTAAGCTTGACACCGTTGGTGTTGTACTGGGTTTGGTAGAAGATGAGGAATCGGTAGACGATAAAATTTCTTCAGTGGAGAATGAAATTTCTTCAGTTGTTGAGCTTAACTCCGCTGGTGTTGTATCGGGGCTGGTAGAAGATGAGGAATCGGTGGAGGATGAAATTTCTTCAGTTGTTGAGCTTAACTCCGTTGGTGTTGTATCGGGGATGGCAGAAGATGAGGAATCGGTGGAGGATGAAATTTCTTCAGTTGTTGAGCTTAACTCCGCTGGTGTTGCATCGGGGCTGGTAGAAGATGAGGAATCGGTAGACGTTGAAATTTCTTCAGTTGTTGAGCTTGATTCCGTTGGTGTTGTATCGGGGATGTCAGAAGATGAGGAATCGGTAGAGTATGAAATTTCTTCAGTCGTTAAGCTTGACACCGTTGGTATTGTACTGGGTTTGGTAGAAGATGAGGAATCGGTAGACGATAAAATTTCTTCAGTTGTTGAGCTTGATTCCGTTGGTATTGTATCGGGGATGGCAGAAGATGAGGAATCGGTGGAGGATGAAATTTCTTCAGTTGTTGAGCTTAACTCCGCTGGTGTTGCATCGGGGCTGGTAGAAGATGAGGAATCGGTAGACGATGAAATTTCTTCAGTTGTTGAGCTTGATTCCGTTGGTGTTGTACTGGGTTTGGTAGAAGATGAGGAATCGGTAGACGATAAAATTTCTTCAGTTGTTGAGCTTGATTCCGTTGGTGTTGTATCGGGGATGGCAGAAGATGAGAAATAGGTAGATGATGAAATTTCTTCAGTTATTGAGCTTGATTCCGTTGGTGTTGTATCGGGGATGGCAGAAGATGAGGAATCGGTAGAGTCTGAAATTTCTTCAGTCGTTAAGCTTGACACCGTTGGTGTTGTACTGGGTTTGGTAGAAGATGAGGAATCGGTAGACGATAAAATTTCTTCAGTTGTTGAGCTTGATTCCGTTGGTGTTGTATCGGGGATGGCAGAAGATGAGGAATCGGTAGAGTATGAAATTTCTTCAGTTTTTAAGCTTGACACCGTTGGTGCTGTACTGTGTTTGGTAGAAGATGAGGAATCGGTAGACATTAAAATTTCTTCAGTTGTTGAGCTTGATTCCGTTGGTGTTGTATCGGGGATGGCAAAAGATGAGGAATCGGTGGAGGATGAAAATTCTTCAGTTGTTGAGCTTAACTCCGCTGGTGTTGTATCGGGGCTGGAAGAAGATGAGGAATCGGTAGACGATGAAATTTCTTCAGTTGTTGAGCTTGACTCCGTTGGTGTTGCATCGGGGTTAGTAGAAGACGAGAAATCGGTAGATGATGAAATGTCTTCAGTTGATAAGCTTGAGTCAGTTGAAGTTGTATCGGGGTTAGTAGAAGATGAGGAATCGGTATATGATGAAATTTCTTCAGTTGTTGAGCTTAATTCCGTTGGTGTTGTATCGGGGATGGCAGAAGATGAGGAATCGGTAGATGATGAAATTTCTTCAGTTATTGAGCTTGATTCCGTTGGTGTTGTATCGGGGATGGCAGGAGATGAGGAATCGGTAGAGTATGAAATTTCTTCAGTCGTCAAGCTTGACACCGTTGGTGTTGTACTGGGTTTGGTAGAAGATGAGGAATCGGTAGACGATAAACTTTCTTCAGTTGTTGAGCTTGATTCCGTTGGTGTTGTATCGGGGATGGCAGAAGATGAGGAATCGGTGGAGGATGAAATTTTTTCAGTTGTTGAGCTTAACTCCGCTGGTGTTGCATCGGGGCTGGTAGAAGATGAGGAATCGGTAGACGATGAAATTTCTTCAGTTGTTGAGCTTGATTCCGTTGGTGTTGTACTGGGTTTGGTAGAAGATGAGGAATCGGTAGACGATAAAATTTCTTTAGTTGTTGAGCTTGATTCCGTTGGTGTTGTATCGGGGATGGCAGAAGATGAAGAATCGGTGGAGGATGAAATTTCTTCAGTTGTTGAGCTTAACTCCGCTGGTGTTGCATCGGGGCTGGTAGAAGATGAGGAATCGGTAGACGATGAAATTTCTTCAGTTGTTGAGCTTGATTCCGTTGGTGTTGTATCAGGGATGGCAGAAGATGAGGAATCGGTAGAGTATGAAATTTCTTCAGTCGTTAAGCTTGACACCGTTGGTGTTGTACTGGGTTTGGCAGAAGATGAGGAATCGGTAGACGATGAAATTTCTTCAGTTGTTGAGCTTGACTCCGTTGTTGTATCGGGGCTGGAAGAAGATGAGGAATCGGTAGACGATGAAATTTCTTCAGTTGTTGAGCTTGACTCCGTTGGTGTTGCATCGGGGTTAGTAGAAGACGAGAAATCGGTAGATGATGAAATGTGTTCAGTTGATGAGCTTGAGTCTGTTGAAGTTGTATCGGGGGTAGTAGAAGATGAGGAATCGGTAGATGATGAAATTTCTTCAGTTGTTGAGCTTGATTCCGTTGGTGTTGTATCGGGGATGGCAGAAGATGAGGAATCGGTATATGATGAAATTTCTTCAGTTATTGAGCTTGATTCCGTTGGTGTTGTATCGGGGATGGCAGGAGATGAGGAATCGGTAGAGTATGAAATTTCATCAGTCGTCAAGCTTGACACCGTTGGTGTTGTACTGGGTTTGGTAGAAGATGAGGAATCGGTAGACGATAAAATTTCTTCAGTTGTTGAGCTTGATTCCGTTGGTGTTGTATCGTGGATGGCAGAAGATGAGGAATCGGTGGAGGATGAAATTTCTTCAGTTGTTGAGCTTAACTCCGCTGGTGTTGCATCGGGGCTGGTAGAAGATGAGGAATCGGTAGACGATGAAATTTCTTCAGTTGTTGAGCTTGATTCCGTTGGTGTTGTATCGGGGATGGCAGAAGATGAGGAATCGGTAGAGTATGAAATTTCTTCAGTCGTTAAGCTTGACACCGTTGGTGTTGTACTGGGTTTGGTAGAAGATGAGGAATCGGTAGACGATAAAATTTCTTCAGTTGTTGAGCTTGATTCCGTTGGTGTTGTATCGGGGATGGCAGAAGATGAGGAATCGGTAGAGTATGAAATTTCTTCAGTCGTTAAGCTTGACACCGTTGGTGTTGTACTGGGTTTGGTAGAAGATGAGGAATCGGTAGACGATAAAATTTCTTCAGTTGTTGAGCTTGATTCCGTTGGTGTTGTATCGGGGATGGCAGAAGATGAGGAATCGGTAGATGATGAAATTTCTTCAGTTATTGAGCTTGATTCCGTTGGTGTTGTATCGGGGATGGCAGAAGATGAGGAATCGGTAGAGTATGAAATTTCTTCAGTCGTTAAGCTTGACACCGTTGGTGTTGTACTGGGTTTGGCAGAAGATGAGGAATCAGTGGAGGATGAAAATTCTTCAGTTGTTGAGCTTAACTCCGCTGGTGTTGTATCGGGGCTGGAAGAAGATGAGGAATCGGTAGACGATGAAATTTCTTCAGTTGTTGAGCTTGACTCCGTTGGTGTTGCATCGGGGTTAGTAGAAGACGAGAAATCGGTAGATGATGAAATGTCTTCAGTTGATGAGCTTAAGTCTGTTGAAGTTGTATCGAGGGTAGTAGAAGATGAGGAATCGGTAGATGATGAAATTTCTTCAGTTGTTGAGCTTAATTCCGTTGGTGTTGTATCGGGGATGGCAGAAGATGAGGAATCGGTAGATGATGAAATTTCTTCAGTTATTGAGCTTGATTCCGTTGATGTTGTATCGGGGATGGCAGGAGATGAGGAATCGGTAGAGTATGAAATTTCTTCAGTCGTCAAGCTTGACACCGTTGGTGTTGTACTGGGTTTGGTAGAAGATGAGGAATCGGTAGACGATAAAATTTCTTCAGTTGTTGAGCTTGATTCCGTTGGTGTTGTATCGGGGATGGCAGAAGATGAGGAATCGGTGGAGGATGAAATTTCTTCAGTTGTTGAGCTTAACTCCGCTGGTGTTGCATCGGGGCTGGTAGAAGATGAGGAATCGGTAGACGATGAAATTTCTTCAGTTGTTGAGCTTGATTCCGTTGGTGTTGTATCGGGGATGGCAGAAGATGAGGAATCGGTAGAGTATGAAATTTCTTCAGTCGTTAATCTTGACACCGTTGGTGTTGTACTGGGTTTGGTAGAAGATGAGGAATCGGTAGACGATAAAATTTCTTCAGTTGTTGAGCTTGATTCCGTTGGTGTTGTATCGGGGATGGCAGAAGATGAGGAATCGGTAGAGTATGAAATTTCTTCAGTTGTTGAGCTTGACTCCGTTGGTGTTGCATCGGGGTTAGTAGAAGACGAGAAATCGGTAGATGATGAAATGTCTTCAGTTGATGAGCTTGAGTCTGTTGAAGTTGTATCGGGGGTAGTAGAAGATGAGGAATCGGTAGATGATGAAATTTCTTCAGTTGTTGAGCTTGATTCCGTTGGTGTTGTATCGGGGATGGCAGAAGATGAGGAATCGGTAGATGATGAAATTTCTTCAGTTATTGAGCTTGATTCCGTTGGTGTTGTATCGGGGATGGCAGGAGATGAGGAATCGGTAGAGTATGAAATTTCTTCAGTCGTCAAGCTTGACACCGTTGGTGTTGTACTGGGTTTGGTAGAAGATGAGGAATCGGTAGACGATAAAATTTCTTCAGTTGTTGAGCTTGATTCCGTTGGTGTTGTATCGGGGATGGCAGAAGATGAGGAATCGGTGGAGGATGAAATTTTTTCAGTTTTTGAGCTTAACTCCGCTGGTGTTGCATCGGGGCTGGTAGAAGATGAGGAATCGGTAGACGATGAAATTTCTTCAGTTGTTGAGCTTGATTCCGTTGGTGTTGTCCTGGGTTTGGTAGAAGATGAGGAATCGGTAGACGATAAAATTTCTTCAGTTGTTGAGCTTGATTCCGTTGGTGTTGTATCGGGGATGGCAGAAGATGAGGAATCGGTGGAGGATGAAATTTCTTCAGTTGTTGAGCTTAACTCCGCTGGTGTTGCATCGGGGCTGGTAGAAGATGAGGAATCGGTAGACGATGAAATTTCTTCAGTTGTTGAGCTTGATTCCGTTGGTGTTGTATCGGGGATGGCAGAAGATGAGGAATCGGTAGAGTATGAAATTTCTTCAGTCGTTAAGCTTGAGACCGTTGGTGTTGTACTGGGTTTGGTAGAAGATGAGGAATCGGTAGACGACAAAATTTCTTCAGTTGTTGAGCTTGATTCCGTTGGTGTTGTATCGGGGATGGCAGAAGATGAGGAGTCGGTAGAGTATGAAATTTCTTCAGTCGTTAAGCTTGACACCGTTGGTGCTGTACTGGGTTTGGTAGAAGATGAGGAATCGGTAGACATTAAAATTTCTTCAGTTGTTGAGCTTGATTTCGTTGGTGTTGTATCGGGGATGGCAGAAGATGAGGAATCGGTGGAGGATGAAAATTCTTCAGTTGTTGAGCTTAACTCCGCTGGTGTTGTATCGGGGCTGGAAGAAGATGAGGAATCAGTAGACGATGAAATTTCTTCAGTTGTTGAGCTTGACTCCGTTGGTGTTGCATCGGGGTTAGTAGAAGACGAGAAATCGGTAGATGATGAAATGTCTTCAGTTGATGAGCTTGAGTCTGTTGAAGTTGTATCGGGGGTAGTAGAAGATGAGGAATCGGTAGATGATGAAATTTCTTCAGTTGTTGAGCTTGATTCCGTTGGTGTTGTATCGGGGATGGCAGAAGATGAGGAATCGGTAGATGATAAAATTTCTTCAGTTATTGAGCTTGATTCCGTTGGTGTTGTATCGGGGATGGCAATAGATGAAGAATCGGTAGAGTATGAAATTTCTTCAGTCGTCAAGGTTGACACCGTTGGTGTTGTACTGGGTTTGGTAGAAGATGAGGAATCGGTAGACGATAAAATTTCTTCAGTTGTTGAGCTTGATTCCGTTGGTGTTGTATCGGGGATGGCAGAAGATGAGGAATCGGTGGAGGATGAAATTTCTTCAGTTGTTGAGCTTAACTCCGCTGATGTTGCATCGGGGCTGGTAGAAGATGAGGAATCGGTAGACGATGAAATTTCTTCAGTTGTTGAGCTTGATTCCGTTGTTGTTGTACTGGGTTTGGTAGAAGATGAGGAATCGGTAGACGATAAAATTTCTTCAGTTGTTGAGCTTGATTCCGTTGGTGTTGTATCGGGGATGGCATAAGATGAGGAATCGGTAGATGATGAAATTTCTTCAGTTATTGAGCTTGATTCCGTTGGTGTTGTATCGGGGATGGGAGAAGATGAGGAATCGGTGGAGGATGAAATTTCTTCAGTTGTTGAGCTTAACTCCGCTGGTGTTGCATCGGGGCTGGTAGGAGATGAGGAATCGGTAGACGATGAAATTTCTTCAGTTGTTGAGCTTGATTCCGTTGTTGTTGTACTGGGTTTGGTAGAAGATGAGGAATCGGTAGACGATAAAATTTCTTCAGTTGTTGAGCTTGATTCCGTTGGTGTTGTATCGGGGATGGCAGAAGATGAGGAATCGGTGGAGGATGAAATTTCTTCAGTTGTTGAGCTTGATTCCGTTGGTGTTGTATCGGGGATGGCAGAAGATGAGGAATCGGTAGAGTATGAAATTTCTTCAGTCGTTAAGCTTGAGACCGTTGGTGTTGTACTGGGTTTGGTAGAAGATGAGGAATCGGTAGACGACAAAATTTCTTCAGTTGTTGAGCTTGATTCCGTTGGTGTTGTATCGGGGATGGCAGAAGATGAGGAGTCGGTAGAGTATGAAATTTCTTCAGTCGTTAAGCTTGACACCGTTGGTGCTGTACTGGGTTTGGTAGAAGATGAGGAATCGGTAGACATTAAAATTTCTTCAGTTGTTGAGCTTGATTTCGTTGGTGTTGTATCGGGGATGGCAGAAGATGAGGAATCGGTGGAGGATGAAAATTCTTCAGTTGTTGAGCTTAACTCCGCTGGTGTTGTATCGGGGCTGGAAGAAGATGAGGAATCAGTAGACGATGAAATTTCTTCAGTTGTTGAGCTTGACTCCGTTGGTGTTGCATCGGGGTTAGTAGAAGACGAGAAATCGGTAGATGATGAAATGTCTTCAGTTGATGAGCTTGAGTCTGTTGAAGTTGTATCGGGGGTAGTAGAAGATGAGGAATCGGTAGATGATGAAATTTCTTCAGTTGTTGAGCTTGATTCCGTTGGTGTTGTATCGGGGATGGCAGAAGATGAGGAATCGGTAGATGATGAAATTTCTTCAGTTATTGAGCTTGATTCCGTTGGTGTTGTATCGGGGATGGCAATAGATGAGGAATCGGTAGAGTATGAAATTTCTTCAGTCGTCAAGCTTGACACCGTTGGTGTTGTACTGGGTTTGGTAGAAGATGAGGAATCGGTAGACGATAATATTTCTTCAGTTGTTGAGCTTGATTCCGTTGGTGTTGTATCGGGGATGGCAGAAGATGAGGAATCGGTGGAGGATGAAATTTCTTCAGTTGTTGAGCTTAACTCCGCTGATGTTGCATCGGGGCTGGTAGAAGATGAGGAATCGGTAGACGATGAAATTTCTTCAGTTGTTGAGCTTGATTCCGTTGTTGTTGTACTGGGTTTGGTAGAAGATGAGGAATCGGTAGACGATAAAATTTCTTCAGTTGTTGAGCTTGATTCCGTTGGTGTTGTATCGGGGATGGCATAAGATGAGGAATCGGTAGATGATGAAATTTCTTCAGTTATTGAGCTTGATTCCGTTGGTGTTGTATCGGGGATGGCAGAAGATGAGGAATCGGTGGAGGATGAAATTTCTTCAGTTGTTGAGCTTAACTCCGCTGGTGTTGCATCGGGGCTGGTAGGAGATGAGGAATCGGTAGACGATGAAATTTCTTCAGTTGTTGAGCTTGATTCCGTTGGTGTTGTATCGGGGATGGCAGAAGATGAGGAGTCGGTAGAGTATGAAATTTCTTCAGTCGTTAAGCTTGACACCGTTGGTGTTGTACTGGGTTTGGTAGAAGAAGAGGAATCGGTAGACAATAAAATTTCTTCAGTTGTTGAGCTTGATTCCGTTGGTGTTGTATCGGGGATGGCAGAAGATGAGGAATCGGTAGAGTATGAAATTTCTTCAGTCGTTAAGCTTGACACCGTTGGTGCTGTACTGGGTTGTGTAGAAGATGAGGAATCGGTAGACGATAAAATTTCTTCAGTTGCTGAGCTTGATTCCGTTGGTGTTGTATCGGGGATGGCAGAAGATGAGGAATCGGTAGAGTATGAAATTTCTTCAGTCGTTAAGCTTGACACCGTTGGTGTTGTACTGGGTTTGGTAGAAGATGAGGAATCGGTAGACGATAAAATTTCTTCAGTTGTTGAGCTTGATTCCGTTGGTGTTGTATCGGGGATGACAGAAGATGAGGAATCGGTAGATGATGAAATTTCTTCAGCTATTGAGCTTGATTCCGTTGGTGTTGTATCGGGGATGGCAGAAGATGAGGAATCGGTAGAGTATGAAATTTCTTCAGTCGTTAAGCTTGACACCGTTGGTGTTGTACTGGGTTTGGTAGAAGATGAGGAATCGGTAGACGATATAATTTCTTCAGTTGTTGAGCTTGATTCCGTTGGTGTTGTATCGGGGATGGCAGAAGATGAGGAATCGGTAGATGATGAAATTTCTTCAGTTATTGAGCTTGATTCCGTTGGTGTTGTATCGGGGATGGCAGAAGATGAGGAATCGGTAAAGGATGAAATTTCTTCAGTTGTTGAGCTTAACTCCGCTGGTGTTGCATCGGGGCTGGTAGAAGATGAGGAATCGGTTGATGATGAAATTTCTTCAGTTGTTGAGCTTGATTCCGTTGGTGTTGTATCGGGGATGGCAGAAGATGAGGAGTCGGTAGAGTATGAAATTTCTTCAGTCGTTAAGCTTGACACCGTTGGTGTTGTACTGGGTTTGGTATAAGAAGAGGAATCGGTAGACAATAAAATTTCTTCAGTTGTTGAGCTTGATTCCGTTGGTGTTGTATCGGGGATGGCAGAAGATGAGGAATCGGTAGAGTATGAAATTTCTTCAGTCGTTAAGCTTGACACCGTTGGTGCTGTACTGGGTTGTGTAGAAGATGAGGAATCGGTAGACGATAAAATTTCTTCAGTTGTTGAGCTTGATTCCGTTGGTGTTGTATCGGGGATGGCAGAAGATGAGGAATCGGTAGAGTATGAAATTTCTTCAGTCGTTAAGCTTGACACCGTTGGTGTTGTACTGGGTTTGGTAGAAGATGAGGAATCGGTAGACGATAAAATTTCTTCAGTTGTTGAGCTTGATTCCGTTGGTGTTGTATCGGGGATGGCAGAAGATGAGGAATCGGTAGATGATGAAATTTCTTCAGTTATTGAGCTTGATTCCGTTGGTGTTGTATCGGGGATGGCAGAAGATGAGGAATCGGTAGAGTATGAAATTTCTTCAGTCGTTAAGCTTGACACCGTTGGTGTTGTACTGGGTTTGGTAGAAGATGAGGAATCGGTAGACGATAAAATTTCTTCAGTTGTTGAGCTTGATTCCGTTGGTGTTGTATTGGGGAATGCAGAAGATGAGGAATCGGTGGAGGATGAAATTTCTTCAGTTGTTGAGCTTAACTCCGCTGGTGTTGCATCGGGGCTGGTAGAAGATGAGGAATCGGTAGATGATGAAATTTCTTCAGTTGTTGAGCTTGATTCCGTTGGTGTTGTATCGGGGATGGCAGAAGATGAGGAATCGGTAGAGTATGAAATTTCTTCAGTCGTTAAGCTTGACACCGTTGGTGCTGTACTGGGCTTGGTAGAAGATGAGGAATCGGTAGACATTAAAATTTCTTCAGTTGTTGAGCTTGATTCCGTTGGTGTTGTATCGGGGATGGCAGAAGATGAGGAATCGGTGGAGGATGAAAATTCTTCAGTTGTTGAGCTTGATTCCGTTGGTGTTGTATCGGGGATGGCAGAAGATGAGGAATCGGTAGATGATGAAATTTCTTCAGTTATTGAGCTTGATTCCGTTGGTGTTGTATCGGGGATGGCAGAATATGAGGAATCGGTGGAGGATGAAATTTCTTCAGTTGTTGAGCTTAACTCCGCTGGTGTTGCATAGGGGCTGGTAGAAGATGAGGAATCGGTAGACGATAAAATTTCTTCAGTTGTTGAGCTTGATTCCGTTGGAGTTGTATCGTGGATGGCAGAAGATGAGGAATCGGTAGAGTATGAAATTTCTTCAGTCGTTAAGCTTGACACCGTTGGTGTTGTACTGGGTTTGGTAGAAGATGAGGAATCGGTAGACAATAAAATTTCTTCAGTTGTTGAGCTTGATTCCGTTGGTGTTGTATCGGGGATGGCAGAAGATGAGGAATCGGTAGAGTATGAAATGTCTTCAGTCGTTAAGCTTGACACCGTTGGTGCTGTTCTGGGTTTGGTAGAAGATGAGGAATCGGTAGACGATAAAATTACTTCAGTTGTTGAGCTTGATTCTGTTGGTGTTGTATCGGGAATGGCAGAAGATGAGGAATCGGTAGAGTATGAAATTTCTTCAGTCGTTAAGCTTGACACCGTTGGTGTTGTACTGGGTTTGGTAGAAGATGAGGAATCGGTAGACGCTAAAATTTCTTCAGTTGTTGAGCTTGATTCCGTTGGTGTTGTATCGGGGATGGCAAAAGATGAGGAATCGGTGGAGGATGAAAATTCTTCAGTTGTTGAGCTTAACTCCGCTGGTGTTGCATCGGGGCTGGTAGAAGATGAGGAATCGGTAGACGATGAAATTTCTTCAGTTGTTGAGCTTGATTCCGTTGTTGTTGTACTGGGTTTGGTAGAAGATGAGGAATCGGTAGACGATAAAATTTCTTCAGTTGTTGAGCTTGATTCCGTTGGTGTTGTATCGGGGATGGCATAAGATGAGGAATCGGTAGATGATGAAATTTCTTCAGTTATTGAGCTTGATTCCGTTGGTGTTGTATCGGGGATGGCAGAAGATGAGGAATCGGTGGAGGATGAAATTTCTTCAGTTGTTGAGCTTAACTCCGCTGGTGTTGCATCGGGGCTGGTAGGAGATGAGGAATCGGTAGACGATGAAATTTCTTCAGTTGTTGAGCTTGATTCCGTTGGTGTTGTATCGGGGATGGCAGAAGATGAGGAGTCGGTAGATGATGAAATTTCTTCAGTTATTGAGCTTGATTCCGTTGGTGTTGTATCGGGGATGGCAGAAGATGAGGAATCGGTAGAGTATGAAATTTCTTCAGTCGTTAAGCTTGACACCGTTGGTGTTGTACTGGGTTTGGTAGAAGATGAGGAATCGGTAGACGATAAAATTTCTTCAGTTGTTGAGCTTGATTCCGTTGGTGTTGTATCGGGGATGGCAGAAGATGAGGAATCGGTAGATGATGAAATTTCTTCAGTTATTGAGCTTGATTCCGTTGGTGTTGTATCGGGGATGGCAGAAGATGAGGAATCGGTAGAGTATGAAATTTCTTCAGTCGTTAAGCTTGACACCGTTGGTGTTGTACTGGGTTTGGTAGAAGATGAGGAATCGGTAGACAATAAAATTTCTTCAGTTGTTGAGCTTGATTCCGTTGGTGTTGTATCGGGGATGGCAGAAGATGAGGAGTCGGTAGATGATGAAATTTCTTCAGTTGTTGAGATTAACTCCGTTGGTGTTGTATCGGGGATGGCATAAGATGAGGAATCGGTAGATGATGAAATTTCTTCAGTTATTGAGCTTGATTCCGTTGGTGTTGTATCGGGGATGGCAGAAGATGAGGAATCGGTGGAGGATGAAATTTCTTCAGTTGTTGAGCTTAACTCCGCTGGTGTTGCATCGGGGCTGGTAGGAGATGAGGAATCGGTAGAGTATGAAATTTCTTCAGTCGTTAAGCTTGACACCGTTGGTGTTGTACTGGGTTTGGTAGAAGATGAGGAATCGGTAGACGATAAAATTTCTTCAGTTGTTGAGCTTGATTCCGTTGGTGTTGTATCGGGGATGGCAGAAGATGAGGAATCGGTAGATGATGAAATTTCTTCAGTTATTGAGCTTGATTCCGTTGGTGTTGTATCGGGGATGGCAGAAGATGAGGAATCGGTAGAGTATGAAATTTCTTCAGTCGTTAAGCTTGACACCGTTGGTGTTGTACTGGGTTTGGTAGAAGATGAGGAATCGGTAGACGATATAATTTCTTCAGTTGTTGAGCTTGATTCCGTTGGTGTTGTATCGAGGATGGCAGAAGATGAGGAATCGGTAGATGATGAAATTTCTTCAGTTATTGAGCTTGATTCCGTTGGTGTTGTATCGGGGATGGCAGAAGATGAGGAATCGGTGGAGGATGAAATTTCTTCAGTTGTTGAGCTTAACTCCGCTGGTGTTGCATCGGGGCTGGTAGAAGATGAGGAATCGGTAGATGATGAAATTTCTTCAGTTGTTGAGCTTGATTCCGTTGGTGTTGTATCGGGGATGGCAGAAGATGAGGAGTCG
The DNA here is from genome assembly GCF_945859685.1 of Eupeodes corollae. Taxonomy (NCBI): domain Eukaryota; kingdom Metazoa; phylum Arthropoda; class Insecta; order Diptera; family Syrphidae; genus Eupeodes; species Eupeodes corollae. The sequence goes on from NC_079149.1 coordinate 129,051,174, forward strand.
GTAGAGTATGAAATTTCTTCAGTCGTTAAGCTTGACACCGTTGGTGTTATACTGGGTTTGGTAGAAGAAGAGGAATCGGTAGACAATAAAATTTCTTCAGTTGTTGAGCTTGATTCCGTTGGTGTTGTATCGGGGATGGCAGAAGATGAGGAATCGGTAGAGTATGAAATTTCTTCAGTCGTTAAGCTTGACACCGTTGGTGCTGTACTGGGTTGTGTAGAAGATGAGGAATCGGTAGACGATAAAATTTCTTCAGTTGTTGAGCTTGATTTCGTTGGTGTTGTATCGGGGATGGCAGAAGATGAGGAATCGGTAGAGTATGAAATTTCTTCAGTCGTTAAGCTTGACACCGTTGGTGTTGTACTGGGTTTGGTAGAAGATGAGGAATCGGTAGATGATAAAATTTCTTCAGTTGTTGAGCTTGATTCCGTTGGTGTTGTATCGGGGATGGCAGAAGATGACGAATCGGTAGATGATGAAATTTCTTCAGTTATTGAGCTTGATTCCGTTGGTGTTGTATAGGGGATGGCAGAAGATGAGGAATCGGTAGAGTATGAAATTTCTTCAGTCGTTAAGCTTGACTTCGTTGGTGTTGTACTGGGTTTGGTAGAAGATGAGGAATCGGTAGACGATAAAATTTCTTCAGTTGTTGAGCTTGATTCCGTTGGTGTTGTATTGGGGAATGCAGAAGATGAGGAATCGGTGGAGGATGAAATTTCTTCAGTTGTTGAGCTTAACTCCGCTGGTGTTGCATCGGGGCTGGTAGAAGATGAGGAATCGGTAGATGATGAAATTTCTTCAGTTGTTGAGCTTGATTCCGTTGGTGTTGTATCGGGGATGGCAGAAGATGAGGAGTCGGTAGAGTATGAAATTTCTTCAGTCGTTAAGCTTGACACCGTTGGTGTTGTACTGGGTTTGGTAGAAGATGAGGAATCGGTAGATGATGAAATTTCTTCAGTTGTTGAGCTTGATTCCGTTGGTGTTGTATCGGGGATGGCAGAAGATGAGGAGTCGGTAGAGTATGAAATTTCTTCAGTCGTTAAGCTTGACACCGTTGGTGTTGTACTGGGTTTGGTAGAAGAAGAGGAATCGGTAGACAATAAAATTTCTTCAGTTGTTGAGCTTGATTCCGTTGGTGTTGTATAGGGGATGGCAGAAGATGAGGAATCGGTAGATGATGAAATTTCTTCAGTTATTGAGCTTGATTCCGTTGGTGTTGTATCGGGGATGGCAGAAGATGAGGAATCGGTGGAGGATGAAATTTCTTCAGTTGTTGAGCTTAACTCCGCTGGTGTTGCATCGGGGCTGGTAGAAGATGAGGAATCGGTAGATGATGAAATTTCTTCAGTTGTTGAGCTTGATTCCGTTGGTGTTGTATCGGGGATGGCAGAAGATGAGGAGTCGGTAGAGTATGAAATTTCTTCAGTCGTTAAGCTTGACACCGTTGGTGTTGTACTGGGTTTGGTAGAAGAAGAGGAATCGGTAGACAATAAAATTTCTTCAGTTGTTGAGCTTGATTCCGTTGGTGTTGTATCGGGGATGGCAGAAGATGAGGAATCGGTAGAGTATGAAATTTCTTCAGTCGTTAAGCTTGACACCGTTGGTGTTGTACTGGGTTTGGTAGAAGAAGAGGAATCGGTAGACAATAAAATTTCTTCAGTTGTTGAGCTTGATTCCGTTGGTGTTGTATCGGGGATGGCAGAAGATGAGGAATCGGTGGAGGATGAAAATTCTTCAGTTGTTGAGCTTGATTCCGTTGGTGTTGTATAGGGGATGGCAGAAGATGAGGAATCGGTAGATGATGAAATTTCTTCAGTTATTGAGCTTGATTCCGTTGGTGTTGTATCGGGGATGGCAGAATATGAGGAATCGGTGGAGGATGAAATTTCTTCAGTCGTTGAGCTTAACTCCGCTGGTGTTGCATCGGGGCTGGTAGAAGATGAGGAATCGGTAGACGATGAAATTTCTTCAGTTGTTGAGCTTGATTCCGTTGGAGTTGTATCGTGGATGGCAGAAGATGAGGAATCGGTAGAGTATGAAATTTCTTCAGTCGTTAAGCTTGACACCGTTGGTGTTGTACTGGGTTTGGTAGAAGATGAGGAATCGGTAGACAATAAAATTTCTTCAGTTGTTGAGCTTGATTCCGTTGGTGTTGTATCGGGGATGGCAGAAGATGAGGAATCGGTAGAGTATGAAATGTCTTCAGTCGTTAAGCTTGACACCGTTGGTGCTGTACTGGGTTTGGTAGAAGATGAGGAATCGGTAGACGATAAAATTTCTTCAGTTGTTGAGCTTGATTCCGTTGGTGTTGTATCGGGAATGGCAGAAGATGAGGAATCGGTAGAGTATGAAATTTCTTCAGTCGTTAAGCTTGACACCGTTGGTGTTGTACTGGGTTTGGTAGAAGATGAGTAATCGGTAGACGCTAAAATTTCTTCAGTTGTTGAGCTTGATTCCGTTGGTGTTGTATCGGGGATGGCAGAAGATGAGGAATCGGTAGATGATGAAATTTCTTCAGTTATTGAGCTTGATTCCGTTGGTGTTGTATCGGGGATGGCAGAAGATGAGGAATCGGTAGAGTATGAAATTTCTTCAGTCGTTAAGCTTGACACCGTTGGTGTTGTACTGGGTTTGGTAGAAGATGAGGAATCGGTAGACGATAAAATTTCTTCAGTTGTTGAGCTTGATTCCGTTGGTGTTGTATCGGGGATGGCAGAAGATGAGGAATCGGTAGATGATGAAATTTCTTCAGTTATTGAGCTTGATTCCGTTGGTGTTGTATCGGGGATGGCAGAAGATGAGGAATCGGTGGAGGATGAAATTTCTTCAGTTGTTGAGCTTAACTCCGCTGGTGTTGCATCGGAGCTAGAAGAAGATGAGGAATCGGTAGATGATGAAATTTCTTCAGTTGTTGAGCTTGATTCCGTTGGTGTTGTATCGGGGATGGCAGAAGGTGAGGAATCGGTAGAGTATGAAATTTCTTCAGTCGTTAAGCTTGACACCGTTATTGTTGTACTGGGTTTGGTAGAAGATGAGGAATCGGTAGACGATAAAATTTCTTCAGTTGTTGAGCTTGATTCCGTTGGTGTTGTATCGGGGATGGCAGAAGATGACGAATCGGTGGAGGATGAAATTTCTTCAGGTGTTGAGCTTAACTCCGCTGGTGTTGCATCGGGGCTGGTAGAAGATGAGGAATCGGTAGACGATGAAATTTCTTCAGTTGTTGAGCTTGATTCCGTTGGTGTTGTACTGGGTTTGGTAGAAGATGAGGAATCGGTAGACGATAAAATTTCTTCAGTTTTTGAGCTTGATTCCGTTGGTGTTGTATCGGGGATGGCAGAAGATGAGGAATCGGTAGATGATGAAATTTCTTCACTTATTGAGCTTGATTCCGTTGGTGTTGTATCGGGGATGGCAGAAGATGAGGAATCGGTGGAGGATGAAATTTCTTCAGTCGTTGAGCTTAACTCCACTGGTGTTGCATCGGGGCTGGTAGAAGATGAGGAATCGGTAGACGATGAAATTTCTTCAGTTGTTGAGCTTGATTCCGTTGGAGTTGTATCGTGGATGGCAGAAGATGAGGAATCGGTAGAGTATGAAATTTCTTCAGTCGTTAAGCTTGACACCGTTGGTGTTGTACTGGGTTTGGTAGAAGATGAGGAATCGGTAGACAATAAAATTTCTTCAGTTGTTGAGCTTGATTCCGTTGGTGTTGTATCGGGGATGGCAGAAGATGAGGAATCGGTAGAGTATGAAATGTCTTCAGTCGTTAAGCTTGACACCGTTGGTGCTGTACTGGGTTTGGTAGAAGATGAGGAATCGGTAGACGATAAAATTTCTTCAGTTGTTGAGCTTGATTCCGTTGGTGTTGTATCGGGGATGGCAGAAGATGAGGAATCGGTAGAGTATGAAATTTCTTCAGTCGTTAAGCTTGACACCGTTGGTGTTGTACTGGGTTTGGTAGAAGATGAGTAATCGGTAGACGCTAAAATTTCTTCAGTTGTTGAGCTTGATTCCGTTGGTGTTGTATCGGGGATGGCAGAAGATGAGGAATCGGTAGATGATGAAATTTCTTCAGTTATTGAGCTTGATTCCGTTGGTGTTGTATCGGGGATGGCAGAAGTTGAGGAATCGGTAGAGTATGAAATTTCTTCAGTCGTTAAGCTTGACACCGTTGGTGTTGTACTGGGTTTGGTAGAAGATGAGGAATCGGTAGACGATAAAATTTCTTCAGTTGTTGAGCTTGATTCCGTTGGTGTTGTATCGGGGATGGCAGAAGATGAGGAATCGGTAGATGATGAAATTTCTTCAGTTATTGAGCTTGATTCCGTTGGTGTTGTATCGGGGATGGCAGAAGATGAGGAATCGGTGGAGGATGAAATTTCTTCAGTTGTTGAGCTTAACTCCGCTGGTGTTGCATCGGAGCTAGAAGAAGATGAGGAATCGGTAGATGATGAAATTTCTTCAGTTGTTGAGCTTGATTCCGTTGGTGTTGTATAGGGGATGGCAGAAGATGAGGAATCGGTAGATGATGAAATTTCTTCAGTTATTGAGCTTGATTCCGTTGGTGTTGTATCGGGGATGGCAGAATATGAGGAATCGGTGGAGGATGAAATTTCTTCAGTCGTTGAGCTTAACTCCGCTGGTGTTGCATCGGGGCTGGTAGAAGATGAGGAATCGGTAGACGATGAAATTTCTTCAGTTGTTGAGCTTGATTCCGTTGGAGTTGTATCGTGGATGGCAGAAGATGAGGAATCGGTAGAGTATGAAATTTCTTCAGTCGTTAAGCTTGACACCGTTGGTGTTGTACTGGGTTTGGTAGAAGATGAGGAATCGGTAGACAATAAAATTTCTTCAGTTGTTGAGCTTGATTCCGTTGGTGTTGTATCGGGGATGGCAGAAGATGAGGAATCGGTAGAGTATGAAATGTCTTCAGTCGTTAAGCTTGACACCGTTGGTGCTGTACTGGGTTTGGTAGAAGATGAGGAATCGGTAGACGATAAAATTTCTTCAGTTGTTGAGCTTGATTCCGTTGGTGTTGTATCGGGAATGGCAGAAGATGAGGAATCGGTAGAGTATGAAATTTCTTCAGTCGTTAAGCTTGACACCGTTGGTGTTGTACTGGGTTTGGTAGAAGATGAGTAATCGGTAGACGCTAAAATTTCTTCAGTTGTTGAGCTTGATTCCGTTGGTGTTGTATCGGGGATGGCAGAAGATGAGGAATCGGTAGATGATGAAATTTCTTCAGTTATTGAGCTTGATTCCGTTGGTGTTGTATCGGGGATGGCAGAAGATGAGGAATCGGTAGAGTATGAAATTTCTTCAGTCGTTAAGCTTGACACCGTTGGTGTTGTACTGGGTTTGGTAGAAGATGAGGAATCGGTAGACGATAAAATTTCTTCAGTTGTTGAGCTTGATTCCGTTGGTGTTGTATCGGGGATGGCAGAAGATGAGGAATCGGTAGATGATGAAATTTCTTCAGTTATTGAGCTTGATTCCGTTGGTGTTGTATCGGGGATGGCAGAAGATGAGGAATCGGTGGAGGATGAAATTTCTTCAGTTGTTGAGCTTAACTCCGCTGGTGTTGCATCGGAGCTAGAAGAAGATGAGGAATCGGTAGATGATGAAATTTCTTCAGTTGTTGAGCTTGATTCCGTTGGTGTTGTATCGGGGATGGCAGAAGGTGAGGAATCGGTAGAGTATGAAATTTCTTCAGTCGTTAAGCTTGACACCGTTATTGTTGTACTGGGTTTGGTAGAAGATGAGGAATCGGTAGACGATAAAATTTCTTCAGTTGTTGAGCTTGATTCCGTTGGTGTTGTATCGGGGATGGCAGAAGATGACGAATCGGTGGAGGATGAAATTTCTTCAGGTGTTGAGCTTAACTCCGCTGGTGTTGCATCGGGGCTGGTAGAAGATGAGGAATCGGTAGACGATGAAATTTCTTCAGTTGTTGAGCTTGATTCCGTTGGTGTTGTACTGGGTTTGGTAGAAGATGAGGAATCGGTAGACGATAAAATTTCTTCAGTTTTTGAGCTTGATTCCGTTGGTGTTGTATCGGGGATGGCAGAAGATGAGGAATCGGTAGATGATGAAATTTCTTCACTTATTGAGCTTGATTCCGTTGGTGTTGTATCGGGGATGGCAGAAGATGAGGAATCGGTGGAGGATAAAATTTCTTCAGTTGTGGAGCTTAACTCCGCTGGTGTTGCATCGGGGATGGTAGAAGATGAGGAATCGGTAGACGATGAAATTTCTTCAGTTGTTGAGCTTGATTCCGTTGGTGTTGTATCGGGGATGGCAGAAGATGAGGAATCGGTAGAGTATGAAATTTCTTCAGTCGTTAAGCTTGACATCGTTGGTGTTGTACTGAGTTTGGTAGAAGATGATGAATCGGTAGACAATAAAATTTCTTCAGTTGTTGAGCTTGATTCCGTTGGTGTTGTATCGGGGATGGCAGAAGATGAGGAATCGGTAGAGTATGAAATTTCTTCAGTCGTTAAGCTTGACACCGTTGGTGCTGTACTGGGTTTGGTAGAAGATGAGGAATCGGTAGACGATGAAATTTCTTCAGTTGTTGAGCTTGATTCCGTTGGTGTTGTATCGGGGATGGCAGAAGATGAGGAATCGGTAGAATATGAAATTTCTTCAGTCGTTAAGCTTGACACCGTTGGTGTTGTACTGTGTTTGGTTGAAGATGAGGAATCGGTAGACGATAAAATTTCTTCAGTTGTTGAGCTTGATTCCGTTGGTGTTGTATCGGGGATGGCAGAAGATAAGGAAACGGTAGATGATGAAATTTCTTCAGTTATTGAGCTTGATTCCGTTGGTGTTGTATCGGGGATGGCAGAAGATGAGGAATCGGTAGAGTATGAAATTTCTTCAGTCGTTAAGCTTGACACCGTTGGTGTTGTACTGGGTTTGGTAGAAGATGAGGAATCGGAAGACGATAAAATTTCTTCAGTTGTTGAGCTTGATTCCGTTGGTGTTGTATCGGGGATGGCAGAAGATGAGGAATCGGTAGAGTATGAAATTTCTTCAGTCGTTAAGCTTGACATCGTTGGTGTTGTACTGAGTTTGGTAGAAGATGATGAATCGGTAGACAATAAAATTTCTTCAGTTGTTGAGCTTGATTCCGTTGGTGTTGTATCGGGGATGGCAGAAGATGAGGAATCGGTAGAGTATGAAATTTCTTCAGTCGTTAAGCTTGACACCGTTGGTGTTGTACTGGGTTTGGTAGAAGATGAGGAATCGGTAGATGATAAAATTTCTTCAGTTGTTGAGCTTGATTCCGTTGGTGTTGTATCGGGGATGGCAGAAGATGACGAATCGGTAGATGATGAAATTTCTTCAGTTATTGAGCTTGATTCCGTTGGTGTTGTATAGGGGATGGCAGAAGATGAGGAATCGGTAGAGTATGAAATTTCTTCAGTCGTTAAGCTTGACACCGTTGGTGTTGTACTGGGTTTGGTAGAAGATGAGGAATCGGTAGACGATAAAATTTCTTCAGTTGTTGAGCTTGATTCCGTTGGTGTTGTATTGGGGTATGCAGAAGATGAGGAATCGGTGGAGGATGAAATTTCTTCAGTTGTTGAGCTTAACTCCGCTGGTGTTGCATCGGGGCTGGTAGAAGATGAGGAATCGGTAGATGATGAAATTTCTTCAGTTGTTGAGCTTGATTCCGTTGGTGTTGTATCGGGGATGGCAGAAGATGAGGAGTCGGTAGAGTATGAAATTTCTTCAGTCGTTAAGCTTGACACCGTTGGTGTTGTACTTGGTTTGGTAGAAGATGAGGAATCGGTAGATGATGAAATTTCTTCAGTTGTTGAGCTTGATTCCGTTGGTGTTGTATCGGGGATGGCAGAAGATGAGGAGTCGGTAGAGTATGAAATTTCTTCAGTCGTTAAGCTTGACACCGTTGGTGTTGTACTGGGTTTGGTAGAAGAAGAGGAATCGGTAGACAATAAAATTTCTTCAGTTGTTGAGCTTGATTCCGTTGGTGTTGTATAGGGGATGGCAGAAGATGAGGAATCGGTAGATGATGAAATTTCTTCAGTTATTGAGCTTGATTCCGTTGGTGTTGTATCGGGGATGGCAGAAGATGAGGAATCGGTGGAGGATGAAATTTCTTCAGTTGTTGAGCTTAACTCCGCTGGTGTTGCATCGGGGCTGGTAGAAGATGAGGAATCGGTAGATGATGAAATTTCTTCAGTTGTTGAGCTTGATTCCGTTGGTGTTGTATCGGGGATGGCAGAAGATGAGGAGTCGGTAGAGTATGAAATTTCTTCAGTCGTTAAGCTTGACACCGTTGGTGTTGTACTGGGTTTGGTAGAAGAAGAGGAATCGGTAGACAATAAAATTTCTTCAGTTGTTGAGCTTGATTCCGTTGGTGTTGTATCGGGGATGGCAGAAGATGAGGAATCGGTAGAGTATGAAATTTCTTCAGTCGTTAAGCTTGACACCGTTGGTGTTGTACTGGGTTTGGTAGAAGAAGAGGAATCGGTAGACAATAAAATTTCTTCAGTTGTTGAGCTTGATTCCGTTGGTGTTGTATCGGGGATGGCAGAAGATGAGGAATCGGTGGAGGATGAAAATTCTTCAGTTGTTGAGCTTGATTCCGTTGGTGTTGTATAGGGGATGGCAGAAGATGAGGAATCGGTAGATGATGAAATTTCTTCAGTTATTGAGCTTGATTCCGTTGGTGTTGTATCGGGGATGGCAGAATATGAGGAATCGGTGGAGGATGAAATTTCTTCAGTCGTTGAGCTTAACTCCGCTGGTGTTGCATCGGGGCTGGTAGAAGATGAGGAATCGGTAGACGATGAAATTTCTTCAGTTGTTGAGCTTGATTCCGTTGGAGTTGTATCGTGGATGGCAGAAGATGAGGAATCGGTAGAGTATGAAATTTCTTCAGTCGTTAAGCTTGACACCGTTGGTGTTGTACTGGGTTTGGTAGAAGATGAGGAATCGGTAGACAATAAAATTTCTTCAGTTGTTGAGCTTGATTCCGTTGGTGTTGTATCGGGGATGGCAGAAGATGAGGAATCGGTAGAGTATGAAATGTCTTCAGTCGTTAAGCTTGACACCGTTGGTGCTGTACTGGGTTTGGTAGAAGATGAGGAATCGGTAGACGATAAAATTTCTTCAGTTGTTGAGCTTGATTCCGTTGGTGTTGTATCGGGAATGGCAGAAGATGAGGAATCGGTAGAGTATGAAATTTCTTCAGTCGTTAAGCTTGACACCGTTGGTGTTGTACTGGGTTTGGTAGAAGATGAGTAATCGGTAGACGCTAAAATTTCTTCAGTTGTTGAGCTTGATTCCGTTGGTGTTGTATCGGGGATGGCAGAAGATGAGGAATCGGTAGATGATGAAATTTCTTCAGTTATTGAGCTTGATTCCGTTGGTGTTGTATCGGGGATGGCAGAAGATGAGGAATCGGTAGAGTATGAAATTTCTTCAGTCGTTAAGCTTGACACCGTTGGTGTTGTACTGGGTTTGGTAGAAGATGAGGAATCGGTAGACGATAAAATTTCTTCAGTTGTTGAGCTTGATTCCGTTGGTGTTGTATCGGGGATGGCAGAAGATGAGGAATCGGTAGATGATGAAATTTCTTCAGTTATTGAGCTTGATTCCGTTGGTGTTGTATCGGGGATGGCAGAAGATGAGGAATCGGTGGAGGATGAAATTTCTTCAGTTGTTGAGCTTAACTCCGCTGGTGTTGCATCGGAGCTAGAAGAAGATGAGGAATCGGTAGATGATGAAATTTCTTCAGTTGTTGAGCTTGATTCCGTTGGTGTTGTATCGGGGATGGCAGAAGGTGAGTAATCGGTAGAGTATGAAATTTCTTCAGTCGTTAAGCTTGACACCGTTATTGTTGTACTGGGTTTGGTAGAAGATGAGGAATCGGTAGACGATAAAATTTCTTCAGTTGTTGAGCTTGATTCCGTTGGTGTTGTATCGGGGATGGCAGAAGATGACGAATCGGTGGAGGATGAAATTTCTTCAGGTGTTGAGCTTAACTCCGCTGGTGTTGCATCGGGGCTGGTAGAAGATGAGGAATCGGTAGACGATGAAATTTCTTCAGTTGTTGAGCTTGATTCCGTTGGTGTTGTACTGGGTTTGGTAGAAGATGAGGAATCGGTAGACGATAAAATTTCTTCAGTTTTTGAGCTTGATTCCGTTGGTGTTGTATCGGGGATGGCAGAAGATGAGGAATCGGTAGATGATGAAATTTCTTCACTTATTGAGCTTGATTCCGTTGGTGTTGTATCGGGGATGGCAGAAGATGAGGAATCGGTGGAGGATAAAATTTCTTCAGTTGTTGAGCTTAACTCCGCTGGTGTTGCATCGGGGATGGTAGAAGATGAGGAATCGGTAGACGATGAAATTTCTTCAGTTGTTGAGCTTGATTCCGTTGGTGTTGTATCGGGGATGGCAGAAGATGAGGAATCGGTAGAGTATGAAATTTCTTCAGTCGTTAAGCTTGACATCGTTGGTGTTGTACTGAGTTTGGTAGAAGATGATGAATCGGTAGACAATAAAATTTCTTCAGTTGTTGAGCTTGATTCCGTTGGTGTTGTATCGGGGATGGCAGAAGATGAGGAATCGGTAGAGTATGAAATTTCTTCAGTCGTTAAGCTTGACACCGTTGGTGCTGTACTGGGTTTGGTAGAAGATGAGGAATCGGTAGACGATGAAATTTCTTCAGTTGTTGAGCTTGATTCCGTTGGTGTTGTATCGGGGATGGCAGAAGATGAGGAATCGGTAGAATATGAAATTTCTTCAGTCGTTAAGCTTGACACCGTTGGTGTTGTACTGTGTTTGGTTGAAGATGAGGAATCGGTAGACGATAAAATTTCTTCAGTTGTTGAGCTTGATTCCGTTGGTGTTGTATCGGGGATGGCAGAAGATAAGGAAATGGTAGATGATGAAATTTCTTCAGTTATTGAGCTTGATTCCGTTGGTGTTGTATCGGGGATGGCAGAAGATGAGGAATCGGTAGAGTATGAAATTTCTTCAGTCGTTAAGCTTGACACCGTTGGTGTTGTACTGGGTTTGGTAGAAGATGAGGAATCGGAAGACGATAAAATTTCTTCAGTTGTTGAGCTTGATTCCGTTGGTGTTGTATCGGGGATGGCAGAAGATGAGGAATCGGTAAATGATGAAATTTCTTCAGTTATTGAGCTTGATTCCGTTGGTGTTGTATCGGGGATGGCAGAAGATGAGGAATCGGTGGAGGATGAAATTTCTTCAGTTGTTGAGCTTAACTCCGCTGGTGTTGCATCGGGGCTGGTAGAAGATGAGGAATCGGTAGATGATGAAATTTCTTCAGTTGTTGAGCTTGATTTAGTTGGTGTTGTATCGGGGATGGCAGAAGATGAGGAATCGGTAGAGTATGAAATTTCTTCAGTCGTTAAGCTTGACACCGTTGGTGTTGTACTGAGTTTGGTAGAAGATGAAGAATCGGTAGACGATAAAATTTCTTCAGTTGTTGAGCTTGGTTCCGTTGGTGTTGTATCGGGGATGGCAGAAGATGAGGAATCGGTAGAGTATGAAATTTCTTCAGTCGTTAAGCTTGACACCGTTGGTGCTGTACTGGGTTTGGTAGAAGATGAGGAATCGGTAGACATTAAAATTTCTTCAGTTGTTGAGCTTGATTCCGTTGGTGTTGTATCGGGGATGGCAGAAGATGAGGAATCGGTGGAGGATGAAATTTCTTCAGTTGTTGAGCTTAACTCCGCTGGTGTTGCATCGGGGCTGGTAGAAGATGAGGAATCGGTAGACGATGAAATTTCTTCAGTTGTTGAGCTTGATTCCGTTGGTGTTGTACTGGGTTTGGTAGAAGATGAGGAATCGGTAGACGATAAAATTTCTTCAGTTGTTGAGCTTGATTCCGTTGGTGTTGTATCGGGGATGGCAGAAGATGAGGAATCGGTAGATGATGAAATTTCTTCAGTTATTGAGCTTGATTCCGTTGGTGTTGTATCGGGGATGGCAGAAGATGAGGAATCGGTAGAGTATGAAATTTCTTCAGTCGTTAAGCTTGACACCGTTGGTGTTGTACTGGGTTTGGTAGAAGATGAGGAATCGGTAGACGATAAAATTTCTTCAGTTGTTGAGCTTGATTCCGTTGGTGTTGTATCGGGGATGGCAGAAGATGAGGAATCGGTAGATGATGAAATTTCTTCAGTTATTGAGCTTGATTCCGTTGTAGTTGTATCGGGGATGGCAGAAGATGAGGAATCGGTGGAGGATGAAATTTCTTCAGTTGTTGAGCTTAACTCCGCTGGTGTTGCATCGGGGCTGGTAGAAGATGAGGAATCGGTAGACGATGAAATTTCTTCAGTTGTTGAGCTTGATTCCGTTGGAGTTGTATCGTGGATGGCAGAAGATGAGGAATCGGTAGAGTATGAAATTTCTTCAGTCGTTAAGCTTGACACCGTTGGTGTTGTACTGGGTTTGGTAGAAGATGAGGAATCGGTAGACAATAAAATTTCTTCAGTTGTTGAGCTTGATTCCGTTGGTGTTGTATCGGGGATGGCAGAAGATGAGGAATCGGTAGAGTATGAAATGTCTTCAGTCGTTAAGCTTGACACCGTTGGTGCTGTACTGGGTTTGGTAGAAGATGAGGAATCGGTAGACGATAAAATTTCTTCAGTTGTTGAGCTTGATTCCGTTGGTGTTGTATCGGGAATGGCAGAAGATGAGGAATCGGTAGAGTATGAAATTTCTTCAGTCGTTAAGCTTGACACCGTTGGTGTTGTACTGGGTTTGGTAGAAGATGAGGAATCGGTAGACGCTAAAATTTCTTCAGTTGTTGAGCTTGATTCCGTTGGTGTTGTATCGGGGATGGCAGAAGATGAGGAATCGGTAGATGATGAAATTTCTTCAGTTATTGAGCTTGATTCCGTTGGTGTTGTATCGGAGATGGCAGAAGATGAGGAATCGGTAGAGTATGAAATTTCTTCAGTCGTTAAGCTTGACACCGTTGGTGTTGTACTGGGTTTGGTAGAAGATGAGGAATCGGTAGACGATAAAATTTCTTCAGTTGTTGAGCTTGATTCCGTTGGTGTTGTATCGGGGATGGCAGAAGATGAGGAATCGGTAGACGATGAAATTTCTTCAGTTATTGAGCTTGATTCCGTTGGTGTTGTATCGGGGATGGCAGAAGATGAGGAATCGGTGGAGGATGAAATTTCTTCAGTTGTTGAGCTTAACTCCGCTGGTGTTGCATCGGAGCTGGAAGAAGATGAGGAATCGGTAGATGATGAAATTTCTTCAGTTGTTGAGCTTGATTCCGTTGGTGTTGTATCGGGGATGGCAGAAGATGAGGAATCGGTAGAGTATGAAATTTCTTCAGTCGTTAAGCTTGACACCGTTATTGTTGTACTGGGTTTGGTAGAAGATGAGGAATCGGTAGACGATAAAATTTCTTCAGTTGTTGAGGTTGATTCCGTTGGTGTTGTATCGGGGATGGCAGAAGATGAGGAATCGGTGGAGGATGAAATTTCTTCAGGTGTTGAGCTTAACTCCGCTGGTGTTGCATCGGGGCTGGTAGAAGATGAGGAATCGGTAGACGATGAAATTTCTTCAGTTGTTGAGCTTGATTCCGTTGGTGTTGTACTGGGTTTGGTAGAAGATGAGGAATCGGTAGACGATAAAATTTCTTCAGTTTTTGAGCTTGATTCCGTTGGTGTTGTACTGGGTTTGGTAGAAGATGAGGAATCGGTAGACGATAAAATTTTTTCAGTTATTGAGCTTGATTCCGTTGGTGTTGTATCGGGGATGGCAGAAGATGAGGAATCGGTGGAGGATAAAATTTCTTCAGTTGTTGAGCTTAACTCCGCTGGTGTTGCATCGGGGATGGTAGAAGATGAGGAATCGGTAGACGATGAAATTTCTTCAGTTGTTGAGCTTGATTCCGTTGGTGTTGTATCGGGGATGGCAGAAGATGAGGAATCGGTAGAGTATGAAATTTCTTCAGTCGTTAAGCTTGACATCGTTGGTGTTGTACTGGGTTTGGTAGAAGATGATGAATCGGTAGACAATAAAATTTCTTCAGTTGTTGAGCTTGATTCCGTTGGTGTTGTATCGGGGATGGCAGAAGATGAGGAATCGGTAGAGTATGAAATTTCTTCAGTCGTTAAGCTTGACACCGTTGGTGCTGTACTGGGTTTGGTAGAAGATGAGGAATCGGTAGACGATAAAATTTCTTCAGTTGTTGAGCTTGATTCCGTTGGTGTTGTATCGGGGATGGCAGAAGATGAGGAATCGGTAGAATATGAAATTTCTTCAGTCGTTAAGCTTGACACCGTTGGTGTTGTACTGGGTTTGGTTGAAGATGAGGAATCGGTAGACGATAAAATTTCTTCAGTTGTTGAGCTTGATTCCGTTGGTGTTGTATCGGGGATGGCAGAAGATAAGGAAACGGTAGATGATGAAATTTCTTCAGTTATTGAGCTTGATTCCGTTGGTGTTGTATCGGGGATGGCAGAAGATGAGGAATCGGTAGAGTATGAAATTTCTTCAGTCGTTAAGCTTGACACCGTTGGTGTTGTACTGGGTTTGGTAGAAGATGAGGAATCGGTAGACGATAAAATTTCTTCAGTTGTTGAGCTTGATTCCGTTGGTGTTGTATCGGGGATGGCAGAAGATGAGGAATCGGTAAATGATGAAATTTCTTCAGTTATTGAGCTTGATTCCGTTGGTGTTGTATCGGGGATGGCAGAAGATGAGGAATCGGTGGAGGATGAAATTTCTTCAGTTGTTGAGCTTAACTCCGCTGGTGTTGCATCGGGGCTGGTAGAAGATGAGGAATCGGTAGATGATGAAATTTCTTCAGTTGTTGAGCTTGATTCAGTTGGTGTTGTATCGGGGATGGCAGAAGATGAGGAATCGGTAGAGTATGAAATTTCTTCAGTCGTTAAGCTTGACACCGTTGGTGTTGTACTGAGTTTGGTAGAAGATGAAGAATCGGTAGACGATAAAATTTCTTCAGTTGTTGAGCTTGATTCCGTTGGTGTTGTATCGGGGATGGCAGAAGATGAGGAATCGGTAGAGTATGAAATTTCTTCAGTCGTTAAGCTTGACACCGTTGGTGCTGTACTGGGTTTGGTAGAAGATGAGGAATCGGTAGACATTAAAATTTCTTCAGTTGTTGAGCTTGATTCCGTTGGTGTTGTATCGGGGATGGCAGAAGATGAGGAATCGGTAGATGATGAAAATTCTTCAGTTATTGAGCTTAACTCCGCTGGTGTTGCATCGGGGCTGGTAGAAGATGAGAAATCGGTAGACGATGAAATTTCTTCAGTTGTTGAGCTTGATTCCGTTGGTGTTGTACTGGGTTTGGTAGAAGATGAGGAATCGGTAGACGATAAAATTTCTTCAGTTGTTGAGCTTGATTCCGTTGGTGTTGTATCGGGGATGGCAGAAGATGAGGAATCGGTAGATGATGAAATTTCTTCAGTTATTGAGCTTGATTCCGTTGTAGTTGTATCGGGGATGGCAGAAGATGAGGAATCGGTGGAGGATGAAATTTCTTCAGTTGTTGAGCTTAACTCCGCTGGTGTTGCATCGGGGCTGGTAGAAGATGAGGAATCGGTAGACGATGAAATTTCTTCAGTTATTGAGCTTGATTCCGTTGGAGTTGTATCGTGGATGGCAGAAGATGAGGAATCGGTAGAGTATGAAATTTCTTCAGTCGTTAAGCTTGACACCGTTGGTGTTGTACTGGGTTTGGTAGAAGATGAGGAATCGGTAGACAATAAAATTTCTTCAGTTGTTGAGCTTGATTCCGTTGGTGTTGTATCGGGGATGGCAGAAGATGAGGAATCGGTAGAGTATGAAATGTCTT
This sequence comes from Eupeodes corollae, assembly GCF_945859685.1. NCBI lineage: Eukaryota > Metazoa > Arthropoda > Insecta > Diptera > Syrphidae > Eupeodes > Eupeodes corollae. The sequence goes on from NC_079149.1 coordinate 129,067,027, forward strand.
CAGTCGTTAAGCTTGACACCGTTGGTGCTGTACTGGGTTTGGTAGAAGATGAGGAATCGGTAGACGATAAAATTTCTTCAGTTGTTGAGCTTGATTCCGTTGGTGTTGTATCGGGAATGGCAGAAGATGAGGAATCGGTAGAGTATGAAATTTCTTCAGTCGTTAAGCTTGACACCGTTGGTGTTGTACTGGGTTTGGTAGAAGATGAGGAATCGGTAGACGCTAAAATTTCTTCAGTTGTTGAGCTTGATTCCGTTGGTGTTGTATCGGGGATGGCAGAAGATGAGGAATCGGTAGATGATGAAATTTCTTCAGTTATTGAGCTTGATTCCGTTGGTGTTGTATCGGGGATGGCAGAAGATGAGGAATCGGTAGAGTATGAAATTTCTTCAGTCGTTAAGCTTGACACCGTTGGTGTTGTACTGGGTTTGGTAGAAGATGAGGAATCGGTAGACGATAAAATTTCTTCAGTTGTTGAGCTTGATTCCGTTGGTGTTGTATCGGGGATGGCAGAAGATGAGGAATCGGTAGACGATGAAATTTCTTCAGTTATTGAGCTTGATTCCGTTGGTGTTGTATCGGGGATGGCAGAAGATGAGGAATCGGTGGAGGATGAAATTTCTTCAGTTGTTGAGCTTAACTCCGCTGGTGTTGCATCGGAGCTGGAAGAAGATGAGGAATCGGTAGATGATGAAATTTCTTCAGTTGTTGAGTTTGATTCCGTTGGTGTTGTATCGGGGATGGCAGAAGATGAGGAATCGGTAGAGTATGAAATTTCTTCAGTCGTTAAGCTTGACACCGTTATTGTTGTACTGGGTTTGGTAGAAGATGAGGAATCGGTAGACGATAAAATTTCTTCAGTTGTTGAGGTTGATTCCGTTGGTGTTGTATCGGGGATGGCAGAAGATGAGGAATCGGTGGAGGATGAAATTTCTTCAGGTGTTGAGCTTAACTCCGCTGGTGTTGCATCGGGGCTGGTAGAAGATGAGGAATCGGTAGACGATGAAATTTCTTCAGTTGTTGAGCTTGATTCCGTTGGTGTTGTACTGGGTTTGGTAGAAGATGAGGAATCGGTAGACGATAAAATTTCTTCAGTTTTTGAGCTTGATTCCGTTGGTGTTGTACTGGGTTTGGTAGAAGATGAGGAATCGGTAGACGATAAAATTTCTTCAGTTATTGAGCTTGATTCCGTTGGTGTTGTATCGGGGATGGCAGAAGATGAGGAATCGGTGGAGGATAAAATTTCTTCAGTTGTTGAGCTTAACTCCGCTGGTGTTGCATCGGGGATGGTAGAAGATGAGGAATCGGTAGACGATGAAATTTCTTCAGTTGTTGAGCTTGATTCCGTTGGTGTTGTATCGGGGATGGCAGAAGATGAGGAATCGGTAGAGTATGAAATTTCTTCAGTCGTTAAGCTTGACATCGTTGGTGTTGTACTGGGTTTGGTAGAAGATGATGAATCGGTAGACAATAAAATTTCTTCAGTTGTTGAGCTTGATTCCGTTGGTGTTGTATCGGTGATGGCAGGATATGAGGAATCGGTAGAGTATGAAATTTCTTCAGTCGTCAAGCTTGACACCGTTGGTGTTGTACTGGGTTTGGTAGAAGATGAGGAATCGGTAGACGATAAAATTTCTTCAGTTGTTGAGCTTGATTCCGTTGGTGTTGTATCGGGGATGGCAGAAGATGAGGAATCGGTAGAATATGAAATTTCTTCAGTCGTTAAGCTTGACACCGTTGGTGTTGTACTGGGTTTGGTTGAAGATGAGGAATCGGTAGACGATAAAATTTCTTCAGTTGTTGAGCTTGATTCCGTTGGTGTTGTATCGGGGATGGCAGAAGATAAGGAAACGGTAGATGATGAAATTTCTTCAGTTATTGAGCTTGATTCCGTTGGTGTTGTATCGGGGATGGCAGCAGATGAGGAATCGGTAGAGTATGAAATTTCTTCAGTCGTTAAGCTTGACACCGTTGGTGTTGTACTGGGTTTGGTAGAAGATGAGGAATCGGTAGACGATAAAATTTCTTCAGTTGTTGAGCTTGATTCCGTTGGTGTTGTATCGGGGATGGCAGAAGATGAGGAATCGGTAAATGATGAAATTTCTTCAGTTATTGAGCTTGATTCCGTTGGTGTTGTATCGGGGATGGCAGAAGATGAGGAATCGGTGGAGGATGAAATTTCTTCAGTTGTTGAGCTTAACTCCGCTGCTGTTGCATCGGGGCTGGTAGAAGATGAGGAATCGGTAGATGATGAAATTTCTTCAGTTGTTGAGCTTGATTCAGTTGGTGTTGTATCGGGGATGGCAGAAGATGAGGAATCGGTAGAGTATGAAATTTCTTCAGTCGTTAAGCTTGACACCGTTGGTGTTGTACTGAGTTTGGTAGAAGATGAAGAATCGGTAGACGATAAAATTTCTTCAGTTGTTGAGCTTGATTCCGTTGGTGTTGTATCGGGGATGGCAGAAGATGAGGAATCGGTAGATGATGAAATTTCTTCAGTTATTGAGCTTGATTCCGTTGGTGTTGTATCGGGGATGGCAGAAGATGAGGAATCGGTAGAGTATGAAATTTCTTCAGTCGTTAAGCTTGACACCGTTGGTGTTGTACTGGGTTTGGTAGAAGATGAGGAATCGGTAGACGATAAAATTTCTTCAGTTGTTGAGCTTGATTCCGTTGGTGTTGTATCGGGGATGGCAGAAGATGAGGAATCGGTAGATGATGAAATTTCTTCAGTTTTTGAGCTTGATTCCGTTGTAGTTGTATCGGGGATGGCAGAAGATGAGGAATCGGTGGAGGATGAAATTTCTTCAGTTGTTGAGCTTAACTCCGCTGGTGTTGCATCGGCACTGGTAGAAGATGAGGAATCGATAGACGATGAAATTTCTTCAGTTGTTGAGCTTGATTCCGTTGGTGTTGTATCGGGGATGGCAGAAGATGAGGAATCGGTAGAGTATGAAATTTCTTCAGTCGTTAAGCTTGACACCGTTGGTGTTGTACTGGATTTGGTAGAAGATGAGGAATCGGTAGACAATAAAATTTCTTCAGTTGTTGAGCTTGATTCCGTTGGTGTTGTATCGGGGATGGCAGAAGATGAGGAATCGGTAGAGTATGAAATTTCTTCAGTCGTTAAGCTTGACACCGTTGGTGCTGTACTGGGTTTGGCAGAAGATGAGGAATCGGTAGATGATGAAATTTCTTCAGTTATTGAGCTTGATTCCGTTGGTGTTGTATCGGGGATGGCAGAAGATGAGGAATCGGTAGAGTATGAAATTTCTTCAGTCGTTAAGCTTGACACCGTTGATGTTGTACTGGGTTTGGTAGAAGATGAGGAATCGGTAGACGATAAAATTTCTTCAGTTGTTGAGCTTGATTCCGTTGGTGTTGTATCGGGGATGGCAGAAGATGAGGAATCGGTGGAGGATGAAATTTCTTCAGGTGTTGAGCTTAACTCTGCTGGTGTTGCATCGGGGCTGGTAGAAGATGAGGAATCGGTGGAGTATGAAATTTCTTCAGTCGTTAAGCTTGACACCGTTGGTGCTGTACTGGGTTTGGTAGAAGATGAGGAATCGGTAGACGATAAAATTTCTTCAGTTGTTGAGCTTGATTCCGTTGGTGTTGTATCGGGGATGGCAGAAGATGAGGAATCGGTGGAGGATGAAATTTCTTCAGTCGTTAAGCTTGACACCGTTGGTGTTGTACTGTGTTTGGTAGAAGATGAGGAATCGGTAGACGATGAAATTTCTTCAGTTGTTGAGCTTAACTCCGCTGGTGTTGTATCGGGGATGGCAGAAGATGAGGAATCGGTAGATGATGAAACTTCTTCAGTTATTGAGCTTGATTCCGTTGGTGTTGTATCGGGGATGGCAGAAGATGAGGAATCGGTAGAGTACGAAATTTCTTCAGTCGTTAAGCTTGACACCGTTAGTGTTGTACTGGGTTTGGTAGAAGATGAGGAATCGGTAGACGATAAAATTTCTTCAGTTGTTGAGCTTGATTCCGTTGGTGTTGTATCGGGGATGGCAGAAGATGAGGAATCGGTGGAGGATGAAATTTCTTCAGGTGTTGAGCTTAACTCTGCTGGTGTTGCATCGGGGCTGGTAGAAGATGAGGAATCGGTGGAGGATGAAATTTCTTCAGTTGTTGAGCTTGATTCCGTTGGTGTTGTATCGGGGATGGCAGAAGATGAGGAATCGGTAGAGTATGAAATTTCTTCAGTCGTTAAGCTTGACACCGCTGGTGTTGTACTGGGTTTGGTAGAAGATGAGGAATCGGTAGACGATAAAATTTCTTCAGTTGTTGAGCTTGATTCCGTTGGAGTTGTATCGGGGATGGCAGAAGACGAGAAATCGGTAGATGATGAAATGTCTTCAGTTGATGAGCTTGAGTCTGTTGAAGTTGTATCGGGGGTAGTAGAAGATGAGGAATCGGTAGATGATGAAATTTCTTCAGTTGTTGAGCTTGATTCCGTTGGTGTTGTATCGGGGATGGCAGAAGATGAGGAATCGGTAGACATTAAAATTTCTTCAGTTGTTAAGCTTGATTCCGTTGGTGTTGTATCGGTGATGGCAGGATATGAGGAATCGGTAGAGTATGAAATTTCTTCAGTCGTCAAGCTTGACACCGTTGGTGTTGTACTGGGTTTGGTAGAAGATGAGGAATCGGTAGACGATAAAATTTCTTCAGTTGTTGAGCTTGATTCCGTTGGTATTGTATCGGGGATGGCAGAAGATGAGGAATCGGTGGAGGATGAAATTTCTTCAGTTGTTGAGCTTAACTCTGCTGGTGTTGCATCGGGGCTGGTAGAAGATGAGGAATCGGTAGACGATGAAATTTCTTCAGTTGTTGAGCTTGATTCCGTTGGTGTTGTACTGGGTTTGGTAGAAGATGAGGAATCGGTAGAGGATAAAATTTCTTCAGTTGTTGAGCTTGATTCCGTTGGTGTTGTATCGGGGATGGCAGAAGATGAGGAATCGGTAGATGATGAAAATTCTTCAGTTATTGAGCTTGATTCCGTTGGTGTTGTATCGGGGCTGGTAGAAGATGAGGAATCGGTGGAGGATGAAATTTCTTCAGTTATTGAGCTTGACACCGTTGGTGTTGTACTGGGTTTGGTAGAAGATGAGGAATCGGTAGACGATAAAATTTCTTCAGTTGTTGAGCTTGATTCCGTTGGTGTTGTATCGGGGATGGCAGAAGATGAGGAATCGGTAGATGATGAAATTTCTTCAGTTATTGAGCTTGATTCCGTTGTAGTTGTATCGGGGATGGCAGAAGATGAGGAATCGGTGGAGGATGAAATTTCTTCAGTTGTTGAGCTTAACTCCGCTGGTGTTGCATCGGCACTGGTAGAAGATGAGGAATCGATAGACGATGAAATTTCTTCAGTTGTTGAGCTTGATTCCGTTGGTGTTGTATCGGGGATGGCAGAAGATGAGGAATCGGTAGAGTATGAAATTTCTTCAGTCGTTAAGCTTGACACCGTTGGTGTTGTACTGGATTTGGTAGAAGATGAGGAATCGGTAGACAATAAAATTTCTTCAGCTGTTGAGCTTGATTCCGTTGGTGTTGTATCGGGGATGGCAGAAGATGAGGAATCGGTAGAGTATGAAATTTCTTCAGTCGTTAAGCTTGACACCGTTGGTGCTGTACTGGGTTTGGCAGAAGATGAGGAATCGGTAGATGATGAAATTTCTTCAGTTATTGAGCTTGATTCCGTTGGTGTTGTATCGGGGATGGCAGAAGATGAGGAATCGGTAGAGTATGAAATTTCTTCAGTCGTTAAGCTTGACACCGTTGATGTTGTACTGGGTTTGGTAGAAGATGAGGAATCGGTAGACGATAAAATTTCTTCAGTTGTTGAGCTTGATTCCGTTGGTGTTGTATCGGGGATGGCAGAAGATGAGGAATCGGTGGAGGATGAAATTTCTTCAGGTGTTGAGCTTAACTCTGCTGGTGTTGCATCGGGGCTGGTAGAAGATGAGGAATCGGTGGAGTATGAAATTTCTTCAGTCGTTAAGCTTGACACCGTTGGTGCTGTACTGGGTTTGGTAGAAGATGAGGAATCGGTAGACGATAAAATTTCTTCAGTTGTTGAGCTTGATTCCGTTGGTGTTGTATCGGGGATGGCAGAAGATGAGGAATCGGTGGAGGATGAAATTTCTTCAGTCGTTAAGCTTGACACCGTTGGTGTTGTACTGGGTTTGGTAGAAGATGAGGAATCGGTAGACGATAAAATTTCTTCAGTTGTTGAGCTTAACTCCGCTGGTGTTGTATCGGGGATGGCAGAAGATGAGGAATCGGTAGATGATGAAACTTCTTCAGTTATTGAGCTTGATTCCGTTGGTGTTGTATCGGGGATGGCAGAAGATGAGGAATCGGTAGAGTACGAAATTTCTTCAGTCGTTAAGCTTGACACCGTTAGTGTTGTACTGGGTTTGGTAGAAGATGAGGAATCGGTAGACGATAAAATTTCTTCAGTTGTTGAGCTTGATTCCGTTGGTGTTGTATCGGGGATGGCAGAAGATGAGGAATCGGTGGAGGATGAAATTTCTTCAGGTGTTGAGCTTAACTCAGCTGGTGTTGCATCGGGGCTGGTAGAAGATGAGGAATCGGTGGAGGATGAAATTTCTTCAGTTGTTGAGCTTGATTCCGTTGGTGTTGTATCGGGGATGGCAGAAGATGAGGAATCGGTAGAGTATGAAATTTCTTCAGTCGTTAAGCTTGACACCGCTGGTGTTGTACTGGGTTTGGTAGAAGATGAGGAATCGGTAGACGATAAAATTTCTTCAGTTGTTGAGCTTGATTCCGTTGGAGTTGTATCGGGGATGGCAGAAGACGAGAAATCGGTAGATGATGAAATGTCTTCAGTTGATGAGCTTGAGTCTGTTGAAGTTGTATCGGGGGTAGTAGAAGATGAGGAATCGGTAGATGATGAAATTTCTTCAGTTGTTGAGCTTGATTCCGTTGGTGTTGTATCGGGGATGGCAGAAGATGAGGAATCGGTAGACATTAAAATTTCTTCAGTTGTTGAGCTTGATTCCGTTGGTGTTGTATCGGTGATGGCAGGATATGAGGAATCGGTAGAGTATGAAATTTCTTCAGTCGTCAAGCTTGACACCGTTGGTGTTGTACTGGGTTTGGTAGAAGATGAGGAATCGGTAGACGATAAAATTTCTTCAGTTGTTGAGCTTGATTCCGTTGGTATTGTATCGGGGATGGCAGAAGATGAGGAATCGGTGGAGGATGAAATTTCTTCAGTTGTTGAGCTTAACTCTGCTGGTGTTGCATCGGGGCTGGTAGAAGATGAGGAATCGGTAGACGATGAAATTTCTTCAGTTGTTGAGCTTGATTCCGTTGGTGTTGTACTGGGTTTGGTAGAAGATGAGGAATCGGTAGAGGATAAAATTTCTTCAGTTGTTGAGCTTGATTCCGTTGGTGTTGTATCGGGGATGGCAGAAGATGAGGAATCGGTAGATGATGAAAATTCTTCAGTTATTGAGCTTGATTCCGTTGGTGTTGTATCGGGGCTGGTAGAAGATGAGGAATCGGTGGAGGATGAAATTTCTTCAGTTATTGAGCTTGATTCCGTTGGTGTTGTATCGGGGATGGCAGAAGATGAGGAATCGGTGGAGGATGAAATTTCTTCAGTTGTTGAGCTTAACTCCGCTGGTGATGCATCGGGGCTGGTAGAAGATGAGGATTCGGTAGATGATGAAATGTCTTCAGTTGATGAGCTTGAGTCTGTTGAAGTTGTATCGGGGGTAGTAGAAGATGAGGAATCGGTAGATGATGAAATTTCTTCAGTTGTTGAGCTTGAGTCTGTTGAAGTTGTATCGGGGGTAGTAGAAGATGAGGAATCGGTAGATGATGAAATTTCTTCAGTTGTTGAGCTTGATTCCGTTGGTGTTGTATCGGGGATGGCAGAAGATGAGGAATCGGTGGAGGATGAAATTTCTTCAGGTGTTGAGCTTAACTCTGCTGGTGTTGCATCGGGGCTGGTAGAAGATGAGGAATCGGTGGAGGATGAAATTTCTTCAGTTGTTGAGCTTGATTCCGTTGGTGTTGTATCGGGGATGGCAGAAGATGAGGAATCGGTAGAGTATGAAATTTCTTCAGTCGTTAAGCTTGACACCGCTGGTGTTGTACTGGGTTTGGTAGAAGATGAGGAATCGGTAGACGATAAAATTTCTTCAGTTGTTGAGCTTGATTCCGTTGGAGTTGTATCGGGGATGGCAGAAGACGAGAAATCGGTAGATGATGAAATGTCTTCAGATGATGAGCTTGAGTCTGTTGAAGTTGTATCGGGGGTAGTAGAAGATGAGGAATCGGTAGATGATGAAATTTCTTCAGTTGTTGAGCTTGATTCCGTTGGTGTTGTATCGGGGATGGCAGAAGATGAGGAATCGGTGGAGGATGAAATTTCTTCAGTCGTTAAGCTTGACACCGTTGGTGTTGTACTGGGTTTGGTAGAAGATGAGGAATCGGTAGACGATAAAATTTCTTCAGTTGTTGAGCTTAACTCCGCTGGTGTTGTATCGGGGATGGCAGAAGATGAGGAATCGGTAGATGATGAAACTTCTTCAGTTATTGAGCTTGATTCCGTTGGTGTTGTATCGGGGATGGCAGAAGATGAGGAATCGGTAGAGTACGAAATTTCTTCAGTCGTTAAGCTTGACACCGTTAGTGTTGTACTGGGTTTGGTAGAAGATGAGGAATCGGTAGACGATAAAATTTCTTCAGTTGTTGAGCTTGATTCCGTTGGTGTTGTATCGGGGATGGCAGAAGATGAGGAATCGGTGGAGGATGAAATTTCTTCAGGTGTTGAGCTTAACTCTGCTGGTGTTGCATCGGGGCTGGTAGAAGATGAGGAATCGGTGGAGGATGAAATTTCTTCAGTTGTTGAGCTTGATTCCGTTGGTGTTGTATCGGGGATGGCAGAAGATGAGGAATCGGTAGAGTATGAAATTTCTTCAGTCGTTAAGCTTGACACCGCTGGTGTTGTACTGGGTTTGGTAGAAGATGAGGAATCGGTAGACGATAAAATTTCTTCAGTTCTTGAGCTTGATTCCGTTGGAGTTGTATCGGGGATGGCAGAAGACGAGAAATCGGTAGATGATGAAATGTCTTCAGTTGATGAGCTTGAGTCTGTTGAAGTTGTATCGGGGGTAGTAGAAGATGAGGAATCGGTAGATGATGAAATTTCTTCAGTTGTTGAGCTTGATTCCGTTGGTGTTGTATCGGGGATGGCAGAAGATGAGGAATCGGTAGATGATGAAATTTCTTCAATTATTGAGCTTGATTCCGTTGGTGTTGTATCGGTGATGGCAGGATATGAGGAATCGGTAGAGTATGAAATTTCTTCAGTCGTCAAGCTTGACACCGTTGGTGTTGTACTGGGTTTGGTAGAAGATGAGGAATCGGTAGACGATAAAATTTCTTCAGTTGTTGAGCTTGATTCCGTTGGTATTGTATCGGGGATGGCAGAAGATGAGGAATCGGTGGAGGATGAAATTTCTTCAGTTGTTGAGCTTAACTCTGCTGGTGTTGCATCGGGGCTGGTAGAAGATGAGGAATCGGTAGACGATGAAATTTCTTCAGTTGTTGAGCTTGATTCCGTTGGTGTTGTACTGGGTTTGGTAGAAGATGAGGAATCGGTAGACGATAAAATTTCTTCAGTTGTTGAGCTTGATTCCGTTGGTGTTGTATCGGGGATGGCAGAAGATGAGGAATCGGTAGATGATGAAAATTCTTCAGTTATTGAGCTTGATTCCGTTGGTGTTGTATCGGGGCTGGTAGAAGATGAGGAATCGGTGGAGGATGAAATTTCTTCAGTTATTGAGCTTGATTCCGTTGGAGTTGTATCGGGGATGGCAGAAGATGAGGAATCGGTGGAGGATGAAATTTCTTCAGTTGTTGAGCTTAACTCCGCTGGTGTTGCATCGGGGCTGGTAGAAGATGAGGATTCGGTAGATGATGAAATGTCTTCAGTTGATGAGCTTGAGTCTGTTGAAGTTGTATCGGGGGTAGTAGAAGATGAGGAATCGGTAGATGATGAAATTTCTTCAGTTGTTGAGCTTGAGTCTGTTGAAGTTGTATCGGGGGTAGTAGAAGATGAGGAATCGGTAGATGATGAAATTTCTTCAGTTGTTGAGCTTGATTCCGTTGGTGTTGTATCGGGGATTGCAGAAGATGAGGAATCGGTAGAGTATGAAATTTCTTCAGTCGTTAAGCTTGACACCGTTGGTGTTGTACTGGGTTTGGTAGAAAATGAGAAATCGTTAGACGATAAAATTTCTTCAGTTGTTAAGCTTGATTCCGTTGGTGTTGTATCGGTGATGGCAGGAGATGAGGAATCGGTAGAGTATGAAATTTCTTCAGTCGTCAAGCTTGACACCGTTGGTGTTGTACTGGGTTTGGTAGAAGATGAGGAATCGGTAGACGATAAAATTTCTTCAGTTGTTGAGCTTGATTCCGTTGGTATTGTATCGGGGATGGCAGAAGATGAGGAATCGGTGGAGGATGAAATTTCTTCAGTTGTTGAGCTTAACTCCGCTGGTGTTGCATCGGGGCTGGTAGAAGATGAGGAATCGGTAGACGATGAAATTTCTTCAGTTGTTGAGCTTGATTCCGTTGGTGTTGTACTGGGTTTGGCAGAAGATGAGGAATCGGTAGACGATAAAATTTCTTCAGTTGTTGAGCTTGATTCCGTTGGTGTTGTATCGGGGATGGCAGAAGATGAGGAATCGGTAGATGATGAAATTTCTTCAGTTATTGAGCTTGATTCCGTTGGTGTTGTATCGGGGATGGCAGAAGATGAGGAATCGGTAGAGTATGAAATTTCTTCAGTCGTTAAGCTTGACACCGTTGGTGTTGTACTGGGTTTGGTAGAAGATGAGGAATCGGTAGACGATAAAATTTCTTCAGTTGTTGAGCTTGATTCCGTTGGTGTTGTATCGGGGATGGCAGAAGATGAGGAATCGGTAGATGATGAAATTTCTTCAGTTATTGAGCTTGATTCCGTTGTAGTTGTATCGGGGATGGCAGAAGATGAGGAATCGGTGGAGGATGAAATTTCTTCAGTTGTTGAGCTTAACTCCGCTGGTGTTGCATCGGCACTGGTAGAAGATGAGGAATCGATAGACGATGAAATTTCTTCAGTTGTTGAGCTTGATTCCGTTGGTGTTGTATCGGGGATGGCAGAAGATGAGGAATCGGTAGAGTATGAAATTTCTTCAGTCGTTAAGCTTGACACCGTTGGTGTTGTACTGGGTTTGGTAGAAGATGAGGAATCGGTAGACGATAAAATTTCTTCAGTTGTTGAGCTTGATTCCGTTGGAGTTGTATCGGGGATGGCAGAAGACGAGAAATCGGTAGATGATGAAATGTCTTCAGTTGATGAGCTTGAGTCTGTTGAAGTTGTATCGGGGGTAGTAGAAGATGAGGAATCGGTAGATGATGAAATTTCTTCAGTTGTTGAGCTTGATTCCGTTGGTGTTGTATCGGGGATGGCAGAAGCTGAGGAATCGGTAGATGATGAAATTTCTTCAATTATTGAGCTTGATTCCGTTGGTGTTGTATCGGTGATGGCAGGATATGAGGAATCGGTAGAGTATGAAATTTCTTCAGTCGTCAAGCTTGACACCGTTGGTGTTGTACTGGGTTTGGTAGAAGATGAGGAATCGGTAGACGATAAAATTTCTTCAGTTGTTGAGCTTGATTCCGTTGGTATTGTATCGGGGATGGCAGAAGATGAGGAATCGGTGGAGGATGAAATTTCTTCAGTTGTTGAGCTTAACTCTGCTGGTGTTGCATCGGGGCTGGTAGAAGATGAGGAATCGGTAGACGATGAAATTTCTTCAGTTGTTGAGCTTGATTCCGTTGGTGTTGTACTGGGTTTGGTAGAAGATGAGGAATCGGTAGAGGATAAAATTTCTTCAGTTGTTGAGCTTGATTCCGTTGGTGTTGTATCGGGGATGGCAGAAGATGAGGAATCGGTAGATGATGAAAATTCTTCAGTTATTGAGCTTGATTCCGTTGGTGTTGTATCGGGGCTGGTAGAAGATGAGGAATCGGTGGAGGATGAAATTTCTTCAGTTGTTGAGCTTAACTCTGCTGGTGTTGCATCGGGGCTGGTAGAAGATGAGGAATCGGTAGACGATGAAATTTCTTCAGTTGTTGAGCTTGATTCCGTTGGTGTTGTACTGGGTTTGGTAGAAGATGAGGAATCGGTAGAGGATAAAATTTCTTCAGTTGTTGAGCTTGATTCCGTTGGTGTTGTATCGGGGATGGCAGAAGATGAGGAATCGGTAGATGATGAAAATTCTTCAGTTATTGAGCTTGATTCCGTTGGTGTTGTATCGGGGCTGGTAGAAGATGAGGAATCGGTGGAGGATGAAATTTCTTCAGTTATTGAGCTTGATTCCGTTGGTGTTGTATCGGGGATGGCAGAAGATGAGGAATCGGTGGAGGATGAAATTTCTTCAGTTGTTGAGCTTAACTCCGCTGGTGATGCATCGGGGCTGGTAGAAGATGAGGATTCGGTAGATGATGAAATGTCTTCAGTTGATGAGCTTGAGTCTGTTGAAGTTGTATCGGGGGTAGTAGAAGATGAGGAATCGGTAGATGATGAAATTTCTTCAGTTGTTGAGCTTGAGTCTGTTGAAGTTGTATCGGGGGTAGTAGAAGATGAGGAATCGGTAGATGATGAAATTTCTTCAGTTGTTGAGCTTGATTCCGTTGGTGTTGTATCGGGGATGGCAGAAGATGAGGAATCGGTGGAGGATGAAATTTCTTCAGGTGTTGAGCTTAACTCTGCTGGTGTTGCATCGGGGCTGGTAGAAGATGAGGAATCGGTGGAGGATGAAATTTCTTCAGTTGTTGAGCTTGATTCCGTTGGTGTTGTATCGGGGATGGCAGAAGATGAGGAATCGGTAGAGTATGAAATTTCTTCAGTCGTTAAGCTTGACACCGCTGGTGTTGTACTGGGTTTGGTAGAAGATGAGGAATCGGTAGACGATAAAATTTCTTCAGTTGTTGAGCTTGATTCCGTTGGAGTTGTATCGGGGATGGCAGAAGACGAGAAATCGGTAGATGATGAAATGTCTTCAGATGATGAGCTTGAGTCTGTTGAAGTTGTATCGGGGGTAGTAGAAGATGAGGAATCGGTAGATGATGAAATTTCTTCAGTTGTTGAGCTTGATTCCGTTGGTGTTGTATCGGGGATGGCAGAAGATGAGGAATCGGTGGAGGATGAAATTTCTTCAGTCGTTAAGCTTGACACCGTTGGTGTTGTACTGGGTTTGGTAGAAGATGAGGAATCGGTAGACGATAAAATTTCTTCAGTTGTTGAGCTTAACTCCGCTGGTGTTGTATCGGGGATGGCAGAAGATGAGGAATCGGTAGATGATGAAACTTCTTCAGTTATTGAGCTTGATTCCGTTGGTGTTGTATCGGGGATGGCAGAAGATGAGGAATCGGTAGAGTACGAAATTTCTTCAGTCGTTAAGCTTGACACCGTTAGTGTTGTACTGGGTTTGGTAGAAGATGAGGAATCGGTAGACGATAAAATTTCTTCAGTTGTTGAGCTTGATTCCGTTGGTGTTGTATCGGGGATGGCAGAAGATGAGGAATCGGTGGAGGATGAAATTTCTTCAGGTGTTGAGCTTAACTCTGCTGGTGTTGCATCGGGGCTGGTAGAAGATGAGGAATCGGTGGAGGATGAAATTTCTTCAGTTGTTGAGCTTGATTCCGTTGGTGTTGTATCGGGGATGGCAGAAGATGAGGAATCGGTAGAGTATGAAATTTCTTCAGTCGTTAAGCTTGACACCGCTGGTGTTGTACTGGGTTTGGTAGAAGATGAGGAATCGGTAGACGATAAAATTTCTTCAGTTGTTGAGCTTGATTCCGTTGGAGTTGTATCGGGGATGGCAGAAGACGAGAAATCGGTAGATGATGAAATGTCTTCAGTTGATGAGCTTGAGTCTGTTGAAGTTGTATCGGGGGTAGTAGAAGATGAGGAATCGGTAGATGATGAAATTTCTTCAGTTGTTGAGCTTGATTCCGTTGGTGTTGTATCGGGGATGGCAGAAGATGAGGAATCGGTAGATGATGAAATTTCTTCAATTATTGAGCTTGATTCCGTTGGTGTTGTATCGGTGATGGCAGGATATGAGGAATCGGTAGAGTATGAAATTTCTTCAGTCGTCAAGCTTGACACCGTTGGTGTTGTACTGGGTTTGGTAGAAGATGAGGAATCGGTAGACGATAAAATTTCTTCAGTTGTTGAGCTTGATTCCGTTGGTATTGTATCGGGGATGGCAGAAGATGAGGAATCGGTGGAGGATGAAATTTCTTCAGTTGTTGGGCTTAACTCTGCTGGTGTTGCATCGGGGCTGGTAGAAGATGAGGAATCGGTAGACGATGAAATTTCTTCAGTTGTTGAGCTTGATTCCGTTGGTGTTGTACTGGGTTTGGTAGAAGATGAGGAATCGGTAGAGGATAAAATTTCTTCAGTTGTTGAGCTTGATTCCGTTGGTGTTGTATCGGGGATGGCAGAAGATGAGGAATCGGTAGATGATGAAAATTCTTCAGTTATTGAGCTTGATTCCGTTGGTGTTGTATCGGGGCTGGTAGAAGATGAGGAATCGGTGGAGGATGAAATTTCTTCAGTTATTGAGCTTGATTCCGTTGGTGTTGTATCGGGGATGGCAGAAGATGAGGAATCGGTGGAGGATGAAATTTCTTCAGTTGTTGAGCTTAACTCCGCTGGTGTTGCATCGGGGCTGGTAGAAGATGAGGATTCGGTAGATGATGAAATGTCTTCAGTTGATGAGCTTGAGTTTGTTGAAGTTGTATCGGGGGTAGTAGAAGATGAGGAATCGGTAGATGATGAAATTTCTTCAGTTGTTGAGCTTGAGTCTGTTGAAGTTGTATCGGGGGTAGTAGAAGATGAGGAATCGGTAGATGATGAAATTTCTTCAGTTGTTGAGCTTGATTCCGTTGGTGTTGTATCGGGGATTGCAGAAGATGAGGAATCGGTAGAGTATGAAATTTCTTCAGTCGTTAAGCTTGACACCGTTGGTGTTGTACTGGGTTTGGTAGAAAATGAGAAATCGTTAGACGATAAAATTTCTTCAGTTGTTAAGCTTGATTCCGTTGGTGTTGTATCGGGGATGGCAGGAGATGAGGAATCGGTAGAGTATGAAATTTCTTCAGTCGTCAAGCTTGACACCGTTGGTGTTGTACTGGGTTTGGTAGAAGATGAGGAATCGGTAGACGATAAAATTTCTTCAGTTGTTGAGCTTGATTCCGTTGGTATTGTATCGGGGATGGCAGAAGATGAGGAATCGGTGGAGGATGAAATTTCTTCAGTTGTTGAGCTTAACTCCGCTGGTGTTGCATCGGGGCTGGTAGAAGATGAGGAATCGGTAGACGATGAAATTTCTTCAGTTGTTGAGCTTGATTCCGTTGGTGTTGTACTGGGTTTGGCAGAAGATGAGGAATCGGTAGACGATAAAATTTCTTCAGTTGTTGAGCTTGATTCCGTTGGTGTTGTATCGGGGATGGCAGAAGATGAGGAATCGGTAGATGATGAAATTTCTTCAGTTATTGAGCTTGATTCCGTTGGTGTTGTATCGGGGATGGCAGAAGATGAGGAATCGGTAGAGTATGAAATTTCTTCAGTCGTTAAGCTTGACACCGTTGGTGTTGTACTGGGTTTGGTAGAAGATGAGGAATCGGTAGACGATAAAATTTCTTCAGTTGTTGAGCTTGATTCCGTTGGTGTTGTATCGGGGATGGCAGAAGATGAGGAATCGGTAGATGATGAAATTTCTTCAGTTATTGAGCTTGATTCCGTTGTAGTTGTATCGGGGATGGCAGAATATGAGGAATCGGTGGAGGATGAAATTTCTTCAGTTGTTGAGCTTAACTCCGCTGGTGTTGCATCGGCACTGGTAGAAGATGAGGAATCGATAGACGATGAAATTTCTTCAGTTGTTGAGCTTGATTCCGTTGGTGTTGTATCGGGGATGGCAGAAGATGAGGAATCGGTAGAGTATGAAATTTCTTCAGTCGTTAAGCTTGACACCGTTGGTGTTGTACTGGGTTTGGTAGAAGATGAGGAATCGGTAGACGATAAAATTTCTTCAGTTGTTGAGCTTGATTCCGTTGGTGTTGTATCGGGGATGGCAGAAGATGAGGAATCGGTAGATGATGAAATTTCTTCAGTTATTGAGCTTGATTCCGTTGTAGTTGTATCGGGGATGGCAGAAGATGAGGAATCGGTAGAGTATGAAATTTCTTCAGTCGTTAAGCTTGACACCGTTGGTGTTGTACTGGGTTTGGTAGAAGATGAGGAATCGGTAGACGATAAAATTTCTTCAGTTGTTGAGCTTGATTCCGTTGGTGTTGTATCGGGGATGGCAGAAGATGAGGAATCGGTAGATGATGAAATTTCATCAGTTATTGAGCTTGATTCCGTTGGTGTTGTATCGGGGATGGCAGAAGATGAGGAATCGGTGGAGGATGAAATTTCTTCAGTTGTTGAGCTTAACTCCGCTGGTGTTGCATCGGGGCTGGTAGAAGATGAGGAATCGGTAGACGATGAAATTTCTTCAGTTGTTGAGCTTGATTCCGTTGGTGTTGTATCGGGGATGGCAGAAGATGAGGAATCGGTAGAGTATGAAATTTCTTCAGTCGTTAAGCTTGACACCGTTGATGTTGTACTGGGTTTGGTAGAAGATGAGGAATCGGTAGACAATAAAATTTCTTCAGTTGTTGAGCTTGATTCCGTTGGTGTTGTATCGGGGATGGCAGAAGATGAGGAATCGGTAGAGTATGAAATTTCTTCAGTCGTTAAGCTTGACACCGTTGGTGCTGTACTGGGTTTGGTAGAAGATGAGGAATCGGTAGACGATAAAATTTCTTCAGTTGTTGAGCTTGATTCCGTTGGTGTTGTATCGGGGATGGCAGAAGATGAGGAATCGGTAGAGTATGAAATTTCTTCAGTCGTTAAGCTTGACACCGTTGGTGTTGTACTGGGTTTGGTAGAAGATGAGGAATCGGTAGACGATAAAATTTCTTCAGTTGTTGAGCTTAACTCCGCTGGTGTTGTATCGGGGATGGCAGAAGATGAGGAATCGGTAGATGATGAAACTTCTTCAGTTATTGAGCTTGATTCCGTTGGTGTTGTATCGGGGATGGCAGAAGATGAGGAATCGGTAGAGTACGAAATTTCTTCAGTCGTTAAGCTTGACACCGTTAGTGTTGTACTGGGTTTGGTAGAAGATGAGGAATCGGTAGACGATAAAATTTCTTCAGTTGTTGAGCTTGATTCCGTTGGTGTTGTATCGGGGATGGCAGAAGATGAGGAATCGGTGGAGGATGAAATTTCTTCAGTTGTTGAGCTTAACTCTGCTGGTGTTGCATCGGGGCTGGTAGAAGATGAGGAATCGGTGGAGGATGAAATTTCTTCAGTTGTTGAGCTTGATTCCGTTGGTGTTGTATCGGGGATGGCAGAAGATGAGGAATCGGTAGAGTATGAAATTTCTTCAGTCGTTAAGCTTGACACCGCTGGTGTTGTACTGGGTTTGGTAGAAGATGAGGAATCGGTAGACGATAAAATTTCTTCAGTTGTTGAGCTTGATTCCGTTGGAGTTGTATCGGGGATGGCAGAAGACGAGAAATCGGTAGATGATGAAATGTCTTCAGTTGATGAGCTTGAGTCTGTTGAAGTTGTATCGGGGGTAGTAGAAGATGAGGAATCGGTAGTTGATGAAATTTCTTCAGTTGTTGAGCTTGATTCCGTTGGTGTTGTATCGGGGATGGCAGAAGATGAGGAATCGGTAGATGATGAAATTTCTTCAATTATTGAGCTTGATTCCGTTGGTGTTGTATCGGGGAACGCAGGATATGAGGAATCGGTAGAGTATGAAATTTCTTCAGTCGTCAAGCTTGACACCGTTGGTGTTGTACTGGGTTTGGTAGAAGATGAGGAATCGGTAGACGATAAAATTTCTTCAGTTGTTGAGCTTGATTCCGTTGGTATTGTATCGGGGATGGCAGAAGATGAGGAATCGGTGGAGGATGAAATTTCTTCAGTTGTTGAGCTTAACTCCGCTGGTGTTGCATCGGGGCTGGTAGAAGATGAGGAATCGGTAGACGATGAAATTTCTTCAGTTGTTGAGCTTGATTCCGTTGGTGTTGTACTGGGTTTGGTAGAAGATGAGGAATCGGTAGACGATAAAATTTCTTCAGTTGTTGAGCTTGATTCCGTTGGTGTTGTATCGGGGATGGCAGAAGATGAGGAATCGGTAGATGATGAAAATTCTTCAGTTATTGAGCTTGATTCCGTTGGTGTTGTATCGGGGCTGGTAGAAGATGAGGAATCGGTGGAGGATGAAATTTCTTCAGTTATTGAGCTTGATTCCGTTGGTGTTGTATCGGGGATGGCAGAAGATGAGGAATCGGTGGAGGATGAAATTTCTTCAGTTGTTGAGCTTAACTCCGCTGGTGTTGCATCGGGGCTGGTAGAAGATGAGGATTCGGTAGATGATGAAATGTCTTCAGTTGATGAGCTTGAGTCTGTTGAAGTTGTATCGGGGGTAGTAGAAGATGAGGAATCGGTAGATGATGAAATTTCTTCAGTTGTTGAGCTTGAGTCTGTTGAAGTTGTATCGGGGGTAGTAGAAGATGAGGAATCGGTGGAGGATGAAATTTCTTCAGTTGTTGAGCTTAACTCCGCTGGTGTTGCATCGGCACTGGTAGAAGATGAGGAATCGATAGACGATGAAATTTCTTCAGTTGTTGAGCTTGATTCCGTTGGTGTTGTATCGGGGATGGCAGAAGATGAGGAATCGGTAGAGTATGAAATTTCTTCAGTCGTTAAGCTTGACACCGTTGGTGTTGTACTGGGTTTGGTAGAAGATGAGGAATCGGTAGACGATAAAATTTCTTCAGTTGTTGAGCTTGATTCCGTTGGTGTTGTATCGGGGATGGCAGAAGATGAGGAATCGGTAGATGATGAAATTTCTTCAGTTATTGAGCTTGATTCCGTTGTAGTTGTATCGGGGATGGCAGAAGATGAGGAATCGGTAGATGATGAAATTTCTTCAGTTGTTGAGCTTGATTCCGTTGGTGTTGTATCGGGGATGGCAGAAGATGAGGAATCGGTAGAGTATGAAATTTCTTCAGTCGTTAAGCTTGACACCGTTGGTGCTGTTTTGGGTTTGGCAGAAGATGAGGAATCGGTAGATGATGAAATTTCTTCAGTTATTGAGCTTGATTCCGTTGGTGTTGTATCGGGGATGGCAGAAGATGAGGAATCGGTAGAGTATGAAATTTCTTCAGTCATTAAGCTTGACACCGTTAGTGTTGAACTGGGTTTGGTAGAATATGAGGAATCGGTAGACGATAAAATTTCTTCAGTTGTTGATCTTGATTCCGTTGGTGTTGTATCGGGGATGGCAGAAGATGAGGAATCGGTGGAGGATGAAATTTCTTCAGTTGTTGAGCTTAACTCCGCTGGTGTTTCATCGGGGCTGGTAGAAGATGAGGAATCGGTAGACGATGAAATTTCTTCAGTTGTTGAGCTTGATTCCGTTTGTGTTGTATCGGGGATGGCAGAAGATGAGGAATCGGTAGATGATGAAATTTCTTCAGTTATTGAGCTTGATTCCGTTGGTGTTGTATCGGGGATGGCAGAAGATGAGGAATCGGTAGAGTATGAAATTTCTTCAGTCGTTAAGCTTGACACCGTTGGTGTTGTACTGGGTTTGGTAGAAGATGAGGAATCGGTAGACGATAAAATTTCTTCAGTTGTTGAGCTTGATTCCGTTGGTGTTGTATCGGGGATGGCAGAAGATGAGGAATCGGTAGATGATGAAATTTCATCAGTTATTGAGCTTGATTCCGTTGGTGTTGTATCGGGGATGGCAGAAGATGAGGAATCGGTGGAGGATGAAATTTCTTCAGTTGTTGAGCTTAACTCCGCTGGTGTTGCATCGGGGCTGGTAGAAGATGAGGAATCGGTAGACGATGAAATTTCTTCAGTTGTTGAGCTTGATTCCGTTGGTGTTGTATCGGGGATGGCAGAAGATGAGGAATCGGTAGAGTATGAAATTTCTTCAGTCGTTAAGCTTGACACCGTTGATGTTGTACTGGGTTTGGTAGAAGATGAGGAATCGGTAGACAATAAAATTTCTTCAGTTGTTGAGCTTGATTCCGTTGGTGTTGTATCGGGGATGGCAGAAGATGAGGAATCGGTAGAGTATGAAATTTCTTCAGTCGTTAAGCTTGACACCGTTGGTGCTGTACTGGGTTTGGTAGAAGATGAGGAATCGGTAGACGATAAAATTTCTTCAGTTGTTGAGCTTGATTCCGTTGGTGTTGTATCGGGGATGGCAGAAGATGAGGAATCGGTAGAGTATGAAATTTCTTCAGTCGTTAAGCTTGACACCGTTGGTGTTGTACTGGGTTTGGTAGAAGATGAGGAATCGGTAGACGATAAAATTTCTTCAGTTGTTGAGCTTAACTCCGCTGGTGTTGTATCGGGGATGGCAGAAGATGAGGAATCGGTAGATGATGAAACTTCTTCAGTTATTGAGCTTGATTCCGTTGGTGTTGTATCGGGGATGGCAGAAGATGAGGAATCGGTAGAGTACGAAATTTCTTCAGTCGTTAAGCTTGACACCGTTAGTGTTGTACTGGGTTTGGTAGAAGATGAGGAATCGGTAGACGATAAAATTTCTTCAGTTGTTGAGCTTGATTCCGTTGGTGTTGTATCGGGGATGGCAGAAGATGAGGAATCGGTGGAGGATGAAATTTCTTCAGTTGTTGAGCTTAACTCTGCTGGTGTTGCATCGGGGCTGGTAGAAGATGAGGAATCGGTGGAGGATGAAATTTCTTCAGTTGTTGAGCTTGATTCCGTTGGTGTTGTATCGGGGATGGCAGAAGATGAGGAATCGGTAGAGTATGAAATTTCTTCAGTCGTTAAGCTTGACACCGCTGGTGTTGTACTGGGTTTGGTAGAAGATGAGGAATCGGTAGACGATAAAATTTCTTCAGTTGTTGAGCTTGATTCCGTTGGAGTTGTATCGGGGATGGCAGAAGACGAGAAATCGGTAGATGATGAAATGTCTTCAGTTGATGAGCTTGAGTCTGTTGAAGTTGTATCGGGGGTAGTAGAAGATGAGGAATCGGTAGTTGATGAAATTTCTTCAGTTGTTGAGCTTGATTCCGTTGGTGTTGTATCGGGGATGGCAGAAGATGAGGAATCGGTAGATGATGAAATTTCTTCAATTATTGAGCTTGATTCCGTTGGTGTTGTATCGGGGAACGCAGGATATGAGGAATCGGTAGAGTATGAAATTTCTTCAGTCGTCAAGCTTGACACCGTTGGTGTTGTACTGGGTTTGGTAGAAGATGAGGAATCGGTAGACGATAAAATTTCTTCAGTTGTTGAGCTTGATTCCGTTGGTATTGTATCGGGGATGGCAGAAGATGAGGAATCGGTGGAGGATGAAATTTCTTCAGTTGTTGAGCTTAACTCCGCTGGTGTTGCATCGGGGCTGGTAGAAGATGAGGAATCGGTAGACGATGAAATTTCTTCAGTTGTTGAGCTTGATTCCGTTGGTGTTGTACTGGGTTTGGTAGAAGATGAGGAATCGGTAGACGATAAAATTTCTTCAGTTGTTGAGCTTGATTCCGTTGGTGTTGTATCGGGGATGGCAGAAGATGAGGAATCGGTGGAGGATGAAAATTCTTCAGTTATTGAGCTTGATTCCGTTGGTGTTGTATCGGGGCTGGTAGAAGATGAGGAATCGGTGGAGGATGAAATTTCTTCAGTTATTGAGCTTGATTCCGTTGGTGTTGTATCGGGGATGGCAGAAGATGAGGAATCGGTGGAGGATGAAATTTCTTCAGTTGTTGAGCTTAACTCCGCTGGTGTTGCATCGGGGCTGGTAGAAGATGAGGATTCGGTAGATGATGAAATGTCTTCAGTTGATGAGCTTGAGTCTGTTGAAGTTGTATCGGGGGTAGTAGAAGATGAGGAATCGGTAGATGATGAAATTTCTTCAGTTGTTGAGCTTGAGTCTGTTGAAGTTGTATCGGGGGTAGTAGAAGATGAGGAATCGGTAGATGATGAAATTTCTTCAGTTGTTGAGCTTGATTCCGTTGGTGTTGTATCGGGGATTGCAGAAGATGAGGAATCGGTAGAGTATGAAATTTCTTCAGTCGTTAAGCTTGACACCGTTGGTGTTGTACTGGGTTTGGTAGAAAATGAGAAATCGGTAGACGATAAAATTTCTTCAGTTGTTAAGCTTGATTCCGTTGGTGTTGTATCGGGGATGGCAGGAGATGAGGAATCGGTAGAGTATGAAATTTCTTCAGTCGTCAAGCTTGACACCGTTGGTGTTGTACTGGGTTTGGTAGAAGATGAGGAATCGGTAGACGATAAAATTTCTTCAGTTGTTGAGCTTGATTCCGTTGGTATTGTATCGGGGATGGCAGAAGATGAGGAATCGGTGGAGGATGAAATTTCTTCAGTTGTTGAGCTTAACTCCGCTGGTGTTGCATCGGGGCTGGTAGAAGATGAGGAATCGGTAGACGATGAAATTTCTTCAGTTGTTGAGCTTGATTCCGTTGGTGTTGTACTGGGTTTGGTAG